>NC_084588.1:45252357-45552357 GCF_033807715.1 Cololabis saira | reverse complement strand
TGACGGGGTGAATGGGCTCCTCCACCAGCTGCCCTGGAGATGTCTGGCCCTCGGTTTGGCCCGCTGGGAAACACATGTCAAATGATCAGGTAAGAACCTTGAGCACCAAACAGCTACCATTTCTAGTTTCAAGCTCCAGGAGAAAGATGGATGACCTGTACCTCCCATCTCTCCAATCCTCTTGGAATAAACCTTCAGCTGCTTCTTGAGCTTGCGGATGGTTCGGTCCTGCTTTTCCAGCTGCTCCATCAGATCCTTAAACAGACGGAGAGATGTACTGATGAGCGAGAGAGCAGACAAAGCTGAACCTTGTGACACCGTCGCCCTCTAGTGGTTAAAGAGAGCACATACAGGCAGACCAGAGGACGAAGAACACACATTTACAATTAACAAGATTTCCAAAAGACTCAGTATTGAAAAGATTGCAGAGGGAACAGCTGAAACATGTTTCTTTTAATCCATTCAGCTTAGAAAGGCAGGATTTGTATGGAGCCAAATCAAGGCCAAAAGTTTTGCTAATTTGAAAATAAAATTTGAACCTGAAAATTCTTTTTTACAGTTTCAATTTTTTTTCCAGTATCAGATCTTTTTTTCAGTTTCAGAACTTTTTATTTCAGTTTCAAATCTTTTTTTTTTTCAGTTTCACATCTTTTTTTTTTTCAGTTTCACATCTTTTTTTTTCAGTTTCACATCTTTTTTTTCAGTTTCACATCTTTTTTTTTCAGTTTCACATCTTTTTTTTCAGTTTCAGATCTCTTTTTTCAGTTTCAGATCTTTTTTTTCAGTTTCAAATTTTGTGAAACTGAAAAAAAGATGTGAAACTCAAAAAAAAGATCTGAAACTGAAAAACAGATTTGAAACTGAAATAAAAAGTTCTGAAACAAAAAAAAAAAATTGAAACTGTAAAAAATAATTTTCAGGTTCAAATTTTATTTTCAAATTAGCAAAACTTTTGGCCTTGATTTGGCTCCATAGATTTGGAAACCAAACCCAGACATTAGTGCTGTGGTGCTGCGACTGCAGGACTTGCTGGCTGTTAGAAAAGAGAAAAGGTGCAGAGCCGCTTTGCTGTGAGTTAGAGCTCGTGTAGAGTTAGAAAAACACCCAGGGCGACTTCACTCATAACCGCAGACCTCAGTTAGTTCTCACACTCATGCAAACGCGCGCACAGTCAAGCTGGGCCCACACACGCCGTCTCTACGTACAACCATTCGCCGTAAAATGATGACTCGAGCCTCTCGGGATGCTGTGGGGTCGTCGGCCATGAGTTCCTGTCAGGTGACACCGTCCACACACAGTGAGCACGTGGACCGTTCTGGTTTTTGTATTTGCAGCCCAGATGGGAATCGAACCACAAACCCGAGCAGCTTCAGAAAACAGGTACATGCTTGGCTAATGTGTTGGTGTGGGGTCTGGATCAGTCAGGAATGAATGAGACTTTTAAGTGACTTCCAGCCGTGTTGATGACTTAAAGGAGTGTTAAAGTCTGCTGATGACTGTTTGAGGCCGTTTCAAAGACGTATGTGGCTTCATTTATTTTTCTTACATTCAGATCACTAAAAATGGTTTGTGACAGGACTGTCTCAGAAAATTAGAATATTGTGATAAAGTTCTTTATTTTCTGTAATGCAATTAAAAAAAACAAAAATGTCATACATTCTGGATTCATTACAAATCAACTGAAATATTGGCTTACAGTTTAAGATAGAGTTTAAGATTAAGATTCCCAGAATATTCAATTTTTTTTAGATAGGATATTTTAGTTTTCTTAAGCTGTAAGCCATGATCAGCAATATTAAAATAATAAAAGGCTTGCAATATTTCAGTTGATTTGTAATGAATCCAGAATGTATGACATTTTTGTTTTTTTTAATTGCATTACAGAAAATCACAATATTCTAATTTTCTGAGACCGTCCTGTATACTCTTAAGACTCCAATGCTGCTGAATCAATGCTCTCCTTAGGAAAGCAAAGTTTCCTGATAGCAAGTGCTACCTAAATGTCAATCCTTTTGTTGGTTATTGAATTTTCATTTGATTTAAAAGCTGAATGTGGACAATGCTGAGGATTTAATACTCAGCTGTTACTGTGTTAAATATTAATGATAAACCCTAATTTACTGGAAATCCTTCCTGTCTGCAGCTAAAACCATTTATAGTGACCCTGCAGAACCTTAAATAATGACGTTTACTGAAACATATCATTTATATATGTGAATTAATGAAGTATTGTTGAACTGAATTAAATGTGATATGAAGAAAGTCCAACTTTGATTCATTCATTCATTCATTTCTTTCATTTCCTTAAAATACTCCAAATTATTTGAATAAAGGCAGAAGTGGCTCAAAAAACAAACATATGGTGATAACTTTCAAGAACAAAGAGAAAAACCTTTCATTTTATGATCTCGTTCCTCCTAATTTCACCGGCTTTGTAAAAATGTGGTAAATCTCCATTTTGAAACCCACTTTCTTCAATTTCCCATAACACCCCAAATGTTTTGGCTCTTTTTTTAGTAACTCAGCTCCAAATACGACTCTTTTACATCTAAAAGGGTTGTGACTGTCACGGTACAGTTGGGATCTGTGACCGGCACATTAAACAGTC
Source organism: Cololabis saira (assembly GCF_033807715.1). Taxonomy (NCBI): domain Eukaryota; kingdom Metazoa; phylum Chordata; class Actinopteri; order Beloniformes; family Belonidae; genus Cololabis; species Cololabis saira. The sequence goes on along the minus strand of NC_084588.1, from coordinate 45,549,749 downwards.
GTTGAATCTCGTTTCCCTTCAGGCTGCGTGTATCTGCGTGTGAGTGTGTGTGTAGCGGTGTACCAGGTTCTCGTTGGTGAGCCGGGTGATCTCGTGCTGCAGACTGGCTTCGATTCGGGCCTCCGGAGGCAGCTGCAGGTTCTGGGCCAGCAGCTGCTGCTGCCGGTTGTTTTCCTCCTTCACGTTCTGCAGCTCACCGCGCAAAGACTCCACTTCGTTATCGTACGTCCTCCGCTGAGACTGTAGCTGGTGCTCCAGGAGCCTGAGCGGGAGAGACGGAAAAACATTCGCATTATGAAAACGAGAGGCAGGAATGCGGAGAGAATCCCAGTATGTAGAGGAGGGAAGAGAGCAGTGATGCAGGACAGAAACAGCATGCTTTGCAGACGCCACCAGAGTCCAGCCTCTCTCAACAACACGCATCGTTTTTTTGGGTTGTTATGCTCCTTTAAGTTATTTATTTAAAAGATAAGATGCCAAATCCACCACCAGAGGTCAGTGATAGAACAGGCAGAGCTGAAAGGTTCTGTTTCCAGTCAGGAAACACTTAGCCAACATGCACCACTACTTTATATTTCACACCTAAACAACAGAAGAGGCAGCATTCATTGTTTAAAGAGCCCATATATTCTAACATTTTAGAATATATGGTTCATCCTTGACGTTTAGAAGCTTTTGCGTGTATTTTCTATCCCAAGAAACACATTAACGAAGCTAATTTAAATACAATATTGGTACATCTGATCTTACAGCTTGTACTAATGTTATTTCCGATCTTACCGACTCCTCATCAATGAAACAAAGGGGAAATTACTAGCGTTGTGTCTACGGTGCAGAATGTACGGTGGCTGACAAGGGCCAAACGCACTGCAACGGCCTAATGCGTCTCAGTTAAGGAAAACGGCTTCAAGTACAGAAACGATTCAAATTCACAAACTCAAAACGAGGTACAAAAAGAGGAACGTGGTGCAAATGAAAAAACGTGCTGCAAAAAACAAAGACAAATGCAGCATCATCAAACGCTGCTGCAAAGAGAAACGATGCAAAGCACAAAATCCTCTGCATTACTCCTCCCTACCTCTCCTCTATTCTGCACCTCTCACAACCTGCATGACTCTAAGGTCCAGTGCCTTCATCAATCTCTCCATCCCCAAAGTCCGCACCACCTTTGGGCGCAATGCCTTCCGGTTCGCTGCAGCCTCTGATTGGAACACCCTACAAAAAACCCTTAAACTTTCTGTTCTCACTTCCATCTCCACCTTCAAACTACATCTTTTATTAAGTACAACCGACTCCTGCACTTGCCTTTAGTCCTCCTTCATGCATACTGACTGTTTTACTTGATTATTTGTTTTATCTTTTGTATTGTGTTTTAATGTCTTTTTGTGTATTTATATAACTTTGTTTTTTCATCTTAGCTCCCTCCCCTTACCCCCCTAGGCTGCACTTGTAAATAAGAAATTTGTTCTTAATTTGCTTGCCTGGTTAAATAAAGGTTAAATTAAAAAAAAAAAAAAAAAACGATATAAAACAAGAAACCATCTTAAAAGAAAAACGCTTCATAACCAGTTACCAAACCTGCAGGGGGCGCTCTCGACGTAACAGAAACCGAACAGAACTGACTGAACCACAGTGTTTACGTCCATGGTTTAAACATACAGCGGGAACGGTAATGTGATTTTTATCTGACCATATTTATATACGATGTTTATATCACTGTACAACGCTGTACATTACGAGACGTTTCTTTATTATATTTTAACGTTACACCAGACGATACAAGGCTGCATACATCCCGTGTGTCTGTCCATTGAGCTGTTACGCCGAGAGCGCCCCCTGCAGGTTTGGTAACCGGTTATGAAGCGTTTTTCTTTTGAAGAGGGATTCTTGCTTTATATCATTTTGTGCTTTGCATCGTTTCTCTATTTGCAGCGCGTTTGATGATGCTGCATTTGTCTTTGTTTTTTCAGCACGTTTTTTCATTTGCACCACGTTCCTCTTTTTGTACCTCGTTTTGAGTTTGTGAATTTGAATTAAATCGTTCCCAGAAGTCTCAAACTCCACAGGGAATGATGCAACTATTACATTAACGACTTTCTGTTATTTTAAAAGGAAAAAAAGTTTTAGAGAAAACCTGAGGTGCTGAAAACAAGTCTGAGTCCCAGTGTCTGCTGTGTTTCACCTAACATCACAAGCAGAGCAGCACAGCATAAGAACACGAAAAACTGCGAAAATCATTTACAGGAGTTTCTCTGGTACAAACCGAGTTACAGAAAACTACAGACTCTGACTGACTGTCACTATAAAGGTTAGTAGGAACATTAATAAACCAAGGAAAAGAGGCTCTCTGAAAGGCTGATAGTGTGTTAAAGATCAGACGTGAGGTGGAAAACCAGAAACCAGCAGCTTAAATCCCCTCCCGTGAAAAGCCAATTATATCATGCTCTGAAATCACCATGTGTTTGAAACATGGTTTAAACACCTGATGGTCTCCTTTAAGCCCTGATTAACCAGCCACAGCTCCCCGTCCTCATTCAGCGCACGCAAGTCTGGAGCGGCGGATCTGACCGACACACAACACAAAGGGACACGAACAACACGGTGACACAAGGAAAATGAGGGATGGTTTGTGGCTGAGATGCGTACAGGATAACTAAAGTTTTCTTTATCTCAGGTGTCGACATGTATGCAAAGAAAACTAACAAAAAAAACCTGAAAATATAAAAAATGTGGCTATATTTAGTGTGTTACACACTAGTGTGAAAATGCTTCCATTCAATACCTGGTTGAATTCCTGTCATGACCGACTAAAGTCAGTTACGTCTAACGACTGATTAACTGTGCCACAGTTGTATTATAAAGGTCTGCGTGTGTATCTGCAGAGCTGTGCGTTTACATCAGATAATATATTTTATACTGATAATGCATCAAAGGTGGAAGTTGTGTGCAACAAGCAAACAGAGAAACAAAAGGAGAAATGCAGTGATGTGTTTGATGACTTTCAGGGAAGCTTTAATGAGCTACAATGTCGAGCACATTTCTGCCTTCCTAATCTTAAAATAGTGAAATATCTTGTGTTTCATTACCTTTGGCATCTAATAGACATAACTTACGTTTGCATAGATGTAACCACAGGTGGTAGTAACGAGTTACACTTACTTGAGTGAATTTTGGGAAATTTTGTACTTTTAGGAGTAGTTTTGAACCACTATACTTTACTTTAACTTGAGTAGATTTGTGAAGAAGAAACTGTTACTCTTGCTCCGCTACATTAGGCTACGTTTAGCTGTTACTTTTCTTTTATCCCCTTCGTGTACGCGTCAATCTCATGACATCACTGAGTGATTCTTTGGGAAAAATGTTTGTTTTTGCATGTTTTGTCACATTTACACAGACTCAAACACACACGGAGTTTATATGAGTTCATGGGCTTGTTCTAGTTCTGCCTGGTTAAAAAAGAAAAGTACAAAGGCTTGAAATTTTGTGCTACTTGTGCTTAATTTATTAAGTTATTATTTCATTTATTTTATTATTTATTAAAGTACTTTAATTTACTTTAAGATTATTTTAATTTAAGCTATTTTTTATTAATTTTAATTTATTTTATTATTTTATTGATTTAATTTGCCTGAAGATTATTATTTTGTACTTTTGTCTGTTTGAATGGGTTGTGTTAAAATAAATAAATCAGACGTTACTCAACAGTTACTCAGTACTTGAGTAGTTTTTACACCAAGTACTTTTTTACTTTTACTCAAGTAATTATTTGGATGACTACTTTTTACTTCTACTTGAGCCATATTATTCTGAAGTAACAGTACTTTTACTTGAGTACAATTTTGGCTACTCTACCCACCTCTGGATGTAACTGACATTTGCAATGAATGTGAAAACTGTGTACTGATCAACCACAACTTTAAAATCACTTGGGTTCAAACATTAATGTGGATTTGACTTTAGTGCAAACAGTGAGTAACAAGTCTGCATGATCATTTCCCAGACCCAAAAATTACAGTTATGAATTAAATCAATTTAATTCATAGCAAAATAAATACTTCTAAGCCTGATAGGAAAGCAAGTCCAGCCACTGCAGTCGGCTCACTTCTGCAGATTAGTTGTGATATCCGTGACCTTCAGCACGAGCCAGGGGGCAGCGAGAGTCTGCTGCTGCCGGCCCACTGGTCAAGCGTCCCCGTTAAAGGGATTGTGACATGAAAAACACATTTTTCTTGATTTTTTGTGTTTTGTTGGGTGTCTTGACATCAATTACACCCAAAAAACAACAAACTTTTAACATTCAGTGTATTGTGTGCTTTCTGGGATTTTCCGCATAACTATGCAAAAACGGCGCATGTGGTTTGGTGGCGGGCCGTGACGTCAAGGCCCGCTAAATCACCGCCCCCTCCACCCAGCTCCCTGCCTCCTCTCCTCTCCAGCGCACCATTACGTAACGGCCCGCTAAATCACCGCCCCCTCCACCCAGCTCCCTGCCTCCTCTCCTCTCCAGCGCACCATAAAGGCTGATTTATGGTTCCGCGTTACACCGACGCAGAACCTACGGCGTAGGGTGACGCGGCGACGCGCACCGTACGCTGAACCCTACGGCGTAGGCTCTGCGTCGATTTAACGCGGAACCATAAATGAGGCTTAACACGGAGCTGTTTCGAGCCTCTTCTGTTCTAATCACCGGAGGAAAACTGCTAAGAAGACCCGCGGCCACTGACTGGACTTAAGATAAGGGGACAGTGCTGCTTGCATGCCTTTATTTTTATGATTGTTTGCTGTGGTTCACCCTCCTGCTTTTCCGTGCATGCTTCGCCTGTCGCTCCGACGCCGCTGTGAGCGTATGGCTGGAGGAGGAGGAGGTTTGGAGGAGGAGCGGAGCAATGATTGACAGGAAAGGGGGGAAAGGAAGCATTTTTCACGGCGCAAAAAAACACTAATAAAAAGCCAGGAAAAGAGTACTAGAGTGAAGTTTTTCTTGTTACACTCTTTTAGACACATTTGAAGGATGTTGGCCAAGACTTTTAATAGTGTTAAAAGCATGTTAAAAATGATGTCACAATACCTTTAACGACAGACCAGAATACACAACACACGTCAGGTGATGTTAACGTTGTGGATAATCCGCTCGTGTACATTTTTAAACATTAAAATCATGGACTTGTTCATGATTTTAGAAAAGTGAAATGAGCTCAACTGATTTTACATGAAAGTGGATTTAATGATGGAAAAAAAGGAGGGGACACCGTGGAGTTTTTGTAGTGTACATCATCACAGGCTTCCTTAAAAGTCAGGAAAAAAAACAACCTAACTCCAACAAAAGGGGGGCGATTTTCATGCAGTATTAGCATCAAACTCTTCTATTAACAGCATCTAAACTGAGGCTTGCGTGTCCTACGTCCTCAAACATTTCCGTGCCTTTAAGCCAGACAAAAGCTGTTGTAACAACTCGACTGGAAATATGCAGATCAGAATTATCTACACCAGGGGTGTCAAACTCATTTTGCTTGGCGGGCCGGATTTGAACAATTTTTTTCTCGCGGGCCGCACGCTCAAAATAACAAAAACGGTGCGGAAATTTTTTTCTTTAACTATTGTTATCTAATCCAATATCAGTTTAGTTCATTTTAAAGGAAATATGCACTTTGTTTACACTCCAAAAATGTAAAATATATTTCTTCAGGATTTTTTCTTGAAATTTCTCATTTCTTTTCAAATTATGTAAGTACTAATATCATTTTACAAAGATAAACAGAAACAAGCATGTTTTTTTTATATTTTACTTTTTTATAGGAAATTTAATTAAAAGCAAAATCTTTCTTATTACATCCGAGAGTGTTTCTTTGTGATTTAGAGATTTTTCCAGTACAATTAAGTGTATTTATTTTTTAAAAATTGGCGTGGATATTTACGCCAGTGTGCGGAAAAAGTCAGCACTTCTCTTTTAATTGTTTTACTTTGTCACTATCCTCGTATTCAAAACTGAAAATCTCCTAATAAATATCTTCTATCATCTTTTTTAGCAGTGATATTTTTCCTGCGAAAATATATAATAGTAGTCAGTTAATAGTAGTCAACGACCGTCTACAAAGAAATAAAATCGGCAAATGCATTCTAGAAAACTAAAAAAAGGTTGAAAACTGCTCTATTTGTGGAATAACGATGGATTTGTAGAATAAATATATCATCGGATATGCTGGGATCCATGGCAATTATTTATGCCTTCCTTTTTAGTAAATTAACATTTCGTTTTTTTGCGTTGGAAACTTCTCTCAGGCCGCATGTGGCCCGCGGGCCGCACATTTGACACCCCTGGTCTACACGATAAGTCCAGAGCTGTTGACGCTACTGAAATTATTTTGTGACTTTGTTTTTGTTCAGCAGAGATTGCCTTCCACTGAAGAAAGACATCTAAAGCTTCCTCATGCAAGTCGATTTAAACCATGCAGACTGTTTCCCTGATGCCTTTCAAAAGCCACATTAACAATTTTTGGCATCAAGAAACGCTCCTTAACGTAATCCATCCGTGTTCTGTCATACTAACATAGCTGGTCATGCTGTTGGGGGCGGGAAATATCCTGGGCCTTTCATCAGCACAAGAGCGTTAAATTAGCTGCCGGAGCCTCAGTAACGTCAGTCACTGTTAACCTTTTCACCCCCTCTCAGTGACAGCGTGGCCATGCATGCTGCGTCTCATGATGCATGGGCCACGTCTCCTCAGTTACCTCAGCCTACTCAGGAGGTCACTGACTTCCAGCGGCTGATGCATGAACCTGGGAGAACTAACGGGACACACAGACACACACGCTGTACTGGCAGTGGGACGACAGCTTAATGACATTAAATCACAAAAACAAGAATGTATCTGTGCAAGGCACTGAGCAGAGTCATAGATCACGTTTACATGCAGTCAAAATTCAGGTTATTGCTAATATTCCGGTTACTGAAACATTTGGAATATTCCGTTTACATGGTAATTAATCATTCGGGATATCTGGATCAAACCAGCGACGCGCGGAGAACGTGATGACGCAATTCCTGTCATTTCCGCTTCCTCTTCCTGTATCCAAATTCAAAACAAATGCTGCTTCGCGCAACTTTTCGCTCACCTTCTTGTAAATCTCGCTATCCCGGTACTTTCTACCGTCTACAAATGCAGAAATGTTCATATCCTTCATTACATTTATGAAGTGATTAGTCTCCTCCTCACTCCAAAAGTGTGGCGTGGTCTTGCGTTTCTCCGTGTTTAGAAGAACTTCCTGGACTCAAAAGACCAGGATTCCTTGTGAACAGAGCATGTGCAGAAAACAAGTTCATGTTCCGTTTGATCGGGATATTCCGTTTGGCGTTTATATGACCAAATATTTGGGTTTTAAAAGGAGTAACCCAGGGGTCATATTCGGGTTTTTAAAAACCCGAATATGAGCAAATTCGGGTTATTCAAAGGGGTTATTGGTGTTTACATGGCCATGCAAAACCGTGTTATTGCTCATATTCGGGTTTTAAAAGGGTTATTGATGCATGTAAATGCAGTCACTGAAGAGGAGGAGAAGAGGAGGGGACGTGGCTGCAGGAGCGTACTGTACCTGGTGGTGTCTTTGAGGCCGACATACGCTTGCTTTATTTCATCTGCGTCTTTCAGTTTGGTCACATCTTCAGCAAATACCGAAGGCTCGGTCATGGTCTCCTGGGAATGAGGAGAAAGACACATATAGCACAAGTAAACCCAAGGAAAGAGGGATGCATGAGACAAAAAGAGATATCAAAACCATCATTTCATTTACAGTAACAGCTAACACTTTAAAATGATTGAGAAGTCACATTATTAACTTGCTGAGTTCTGTAACGCAGTCAAAGAACAAGCAGCCAACATTTACAAGAGCAGAAGCAGACGGCGCTTAAAACTGAGCAAGACTTTAGATGAAATTCAGTGAAACAGTCCAGAAACATGTACATCCAGTCAAGGCACGAGAACAATGGATAAGCTAAGTCTTACTAGGGACTGAGACAAAAAACAAACATATTAAATGTGTTTAGGGTCAAGATTATATCTGTGTACTACAGTTATCGTCACCTTGGAAAGGAAATTTCAACTTTTAATGCGTCTGTATCTTCACAAATCAATGATTTCTTTGCCCTCTTTCCCTCCATCTGCTCTCTTTACTTTCAACGCTCAAACTGAGTAAGGATTTCTCTCATTTCACAGATAACAAGAGTTAACTTGTTTCTTTCAGCATGAAGCAAAGTTGTGAATGAGAGGATCACAACGTTACATTCAAGAAAAAGGACCACCGCTAAAAAAACCTGAAACACTGACTTTCCAGGGAGTATTTTAAAGACCAACTCTTTGAAACCTAAAGCTTTTGTTTTTAAGAACACTAGCTTTGGCAGATTTCTAATTGCTGAACTGTTTTTTCTAACATGACACATGTCGATAAAAGTTTCTCCTGGTTCAGATTTGTTGGCTAAAGATGCATCACACATGGGACAGAGCTGGAAACAAGTACCATAAAGGCGTGAATATTTTAACAGTACCTTCTCATCCTGAAGGAAAGCATGGATGGAGGAGAGAAGGTGGAGACACTAGAGTTAGACGCACTGCAGCGCACACCGCCAACAATGATCTGCTGTTCGATTACTGTTGGTGTGTTTTGTTTAGTGATGCACCGAAATGAAAATTTGTCGCCGAAACCGAAAATAATAATAAACACTTGACCGAATACCGAACAATACCGAACATGGTTCTTCGCAGTTTTTCATTTATTTTGCCAATTTTTTCACCATTGCATAAATCAAATAAATTTCATTTAGGCATGCTCTTATCTTATTTTATATACCAGTATTTTTTATTATTATTATTATTGTATATACCAGTACTGTTTATAGTGTGTCATACTCTGATATTATTATTGTATTATTATTATTTCTATTGATGCCTCTTGTCTTGCACTATCCCCTTTGCTGCTGTACACTGCGATATTTCCCCGCTGTGGGACTAATAAAGGAATATCTTATCTCATCTTATCTTTTCAAAGAAAAAAATCTTTTACAAAATTACAAGGTAGAAAATATTTATTGAACATAAAAAACTGAAAATGTTTTAATTTCCCAGCATTATGTTGTTTTGGTTCCACCTCCTGGTGAATGTTAGGTAAAATTCTTATGTGGTTACTTTTTGGTTGGCCAACGATTTATGTTTGTGTTGCGCAACCATTACGGAAGCGGCCAGTCTATTTCCATATATTACAACGGCTTTATTAATTGTTCGGTTTTTTTCCCCACTTATTCCACCGAACATCGAAAGTGTTTTTTTTTGCCATTTTCGGCCGAACAATTTCGGTTACCGAACAATTTCGGTTACCGAACAATCGGTGCATCACTAGTTTTGTTTATTGGTTGCCTTTTAATACACACATGGAAGTTATTAAAGAGCTCTTTTGTTCATTAAATTTTTTTAAAATTAAGAAAATGAAGTGAGACAAATACGTAAGATGTGCATGAAAGCAAGCGGGGTGCTGACCCCCTACACGAAGCTTCACCGTTGTGAGTCGTCGTGCACTTGGCATGATTACATGTCCACAAGTGAAATACTCTCTGGGTTTTTTCTACGTCAACCAAACGATGAAAGTGAAATGTTGTCGGTACCTTGTGATGCATGGCCTCCTTCTGGCTGACCAGCTGGGAGCGCAGGATCAGCACCTCTTCCTTACGGACCTCCAGTTCCTCGCAGGACGAGTTGAGCTGGTCCAGCAGCACCTTGTAGGCCGGCGAGCCCGGGGCCCCGGCGTTGGCCGCGGCGTCACCCAGCAGGCTCTGCCTCATCTCTCGCAGGTCGTGTCTCAGCTTCTTGTTCTCAGACTCCAGCTCCTGGCGCTGCAGAGGCCACAGTTTAGTGACTGCCAGTGACTCCCGTTATAACGTTTCATAATCAAATGACTTGAATGAGTGATTCACAAAAGTCAGCTTTTACCTTCAGAGACTCGTACTCCAGCTCTGCTCCACGAGCCTTTTTAAACTCGGCATCATCCTGGAACAGAATGGAAAACATACTTGTAAAAGGGACCTGCTGGTCTGGGATGCAGTCGTACATAACACAGCACCGCTTCAATCCAACTCCAACTTTCCTCCCATCAACTATACAGGTAGTTCTTGTTGATTGATTCGTTGATTGGACATGACCAGGGGTCGGCAACCTGCGGCGCCCTGGTGGCTCCTGGAGCTTTTTCAAAAATGTTTGACCTTTTTTTCTTCTTTTTTTTCCCTCTTTTTTTCCTTCCTTTTTCCTTTCCTTTTTAATCTCCAAATTTCGACTTTTTTCTCGACATTTCAAATTTTTTCTCGAAATTGTACTTCAACATTAATTTCAACATTTCGACTTTTTTCTCAAAATTTTGACTTTTTTCTCAACATTTCGACTTTTTTCTTGAAATTTTGACTTTTTTCTCAACATTTTGACTTTTTTCTCGACATGTCAACTTTTTTCTCAACATTTCGACTTTTTTCTCGAAATTTTGACTTTTTTCTCGACATTTCGACTTTTTTCTCGACATGTCAACCTTTTTCTCAACATTTCGACTTTTTTCTCGAAATTTTGACTTTTTTCTCGACATTTCGACTTTTTTCTCGACATGTCGACCTTTTTCTCAACATTTTGACTTTTTTCTCGACATGTCAACTTTTTTCTCAACATTTGGACTTTTTTCTCGAAATTTTGACTTTTTTCTCGACATTTCGACTTTTTTCTCGACATGTCAACTTTTTTCTCAACATTTCGACTTTTTTCTCGAAATTTTGACTTTTTTCTCGACATTTCGACTTTTGTCTCGACATTTCAACCTTTTTCTCAACATTTCGACTTTTTTCTCGAAATTTTGACTTTTTTCTCGACATTTCGACTTTTTTCTCGACATGTCGACCTTTTTCTCAACATTTCGAGAATGTCGACTTTTGTCGACTTTTTTCTCGACATGTCGACTTTTTTCTCAACATTTCGACTTTTTTCTCGTCATTTCTACTTTTTTCTCAACATTTCGCCTTTCGCCATTTGCCTTCATTCTAAGGGTGATACAAGACTTTTCATTTTTTGCGGCTCCAGACATATTTGTTTTTTGTGTTTTTGGTCCAATACGGCTCTTTCAAATTTGGGTTGCCGACCCTGGACATGTCTGAAGTGTTCCAGGTATTATTTGTGGACATCTACCCTGGCTCTAGCCCGCTGGAACTGGTCCTCCTTGTTTTCCAGCTCGTTGCGCAGCAGCTGCTTGTCTTGCTCCAGCTCTGTGAGGCGCTTCTGCAGTTTGAGAGTCAGGGACGTGTCCATTCCTCGTGTGATGTCCTGTGTGATGAAGACATGTCAGCTCATGCCAAATGTGCTTTCAGAAGTTTCAATGAAAGGCCTTATAGCAAATTATTAAAATAAAATATGTTAATTGTGCTTTGGCATTAAAAAATACCTCTGGATATTTTTTCTCTAAATAAATATGACAGCGCTCAAAGCCGTCTTTCTTACTTCGCTGATGCGGGAACTTTCTTCCAGTTCTGCGTATTCTGAGTTGTACGTGTACTCTGATTCGTTGCTGCTGTGAGTGGAGTCGGTCCTCCTGTGGCACGGTTTGGAGACATTCTGCAGACACAAGAGGACACAACCATCTTTATTCAGAATTTAAAAAAACTAAACAAAAGGACTCAAGTTGTCTGTGCTGCAAAGACTGAAAAGGTTAAGGGCCGAAAGCTCTAAAGCTTGTACATCTAGTGCTTCATTAACATAATTTCTATGTCTAGAAATACAGTTTCAACCTGGGTTTAAGTGGCCACCTGAATGCTCGTGGTCCTGATGTGAGTGCGTGTGTTTCTCACCGAGGAAAGAGCCATCTCCTCCTTCAGGTCGTCGTATTTCTCCTCCAGGCGAAGGTGTTCTGTGAGTAGATTCTGGTAGCGAGAGCGCTCCTCGTTCAGATCCGTCTCCAGCTGCTGAGTCTCCTCCACGATGCAACGAGCCATTTTCTCTGACAGGATGACACATGGGACAAGCCGTTAAAAAAAATACTTTATAGACTTATGACACAAATGTTTAGTTCATTGCTGAATCTATGATGCTGGAGGGTGAAATGTGGATGCATGTGATGACACGTACCCGTCATCTGCTGGCTCTGTTCCTGAATGGACCTGTTCAAGTCGTCCTTGTCCTTTTTCAGCACTCCGTTCGTTTCCTTCAGCTCGCCCACCAACTAAACCCAAACATAAGAGATTTTTATAAAACCAAGATGCAGGACAAAATTGATGGAACGTTGTGTTTCTGTGAAAGGAATCAATTTATGGAACAATCTGAACAAAGAAAACAAAGAATCCAAATCAAACATTACATTTAAAAGAACAATTAAAACCTGTATGTTAAGGAAATATAACGAAAAATGTTGAGTTTGATTGACATACCCGTAGGCGGTGGTGATTTTATTTAATGTTATTTTAATTTTTATTTTAGTTGTTTTTATTCACTGAGTTTTTTGTTTTTTAATTATTATTAATTTTAAGTTATTTGTGAAAGGGGCAGATCAGATAAGATTCTTCTTCTTTCTGCTCCCTTTTCATTCATAAGTTAGGAACATTTGTATTTGTGTTTGTATTAAATTGTTTTGTTTTTTGAATGAAATAAAGAATAAAATGAAATGAACATAAAAGATCCGGCCATCACATCTGCTCAAATATGTTCTGCACAATCAAATCAGAGCGGCACGATTGTCTTGTCTAAAAAGAAAAAAATGAAATATTTGTATAAGTATAAACTATGAGTCCTCTTAAAAAAACATTGTTGGAACTTGATCCAATCTGAAGGCCACTTGACTCGATCTCAGTCTGCAAGCGTTTTTTTGTCTAACAGCAGACACTGGGGGGGATGACTAGACAGAAATCACAGAATTAACACACCAGCGACCTCACTGACACACTGCTCTCCTGCGCTCACCTGTACCGGGGCAACACTGCCCTCTGAGCCCATGTTTGCTCTGCATCCTAAAGTAGTGGAAAAACTATTTTCCTCAAGTGCAATTATGAAGACTCAAATGAATTAAAAAATGTTTTAAACTTCCCCTGCCAATTTATGAGGATAAAATATGTTAACTTTCTTTAAAGTGATGAAGATTCAGGAAGGAAGCAGTGTGAGACATGTAGGCTACTACTTGTTCACTGCAGAGGTGTCAAGTAATGAAGTACAAATACTTCATTACCTTACTTAAGTAGAAATTCTGGTTATCTATACTTCACTGGAGTAATTATTTTTCAGACGACTTTTTACTTTTACTCCTTACATTTTCACGCAATTATCTGTACTTTTTACTCCTTACATTTTAAAAACAGCCTCGTTACTCTATTTCATTTCGGCCTTTAATAAAAACTATCCAGTTAAATTGCTCCATCCGGATAGAGTGAATTTGGTTGTGGTTGTTTCAGATGTTCTTGTCCAGTTTTGTTCTTACATCCGTTCCCTCAGATTCCTGCAACTAAACTTGGATGTACATTCCAATAAAGGTTAGGATAAATGATAACATGCCTCTGAAGTTTGACTTTTTGCACCATTACAATACTTATAGGCAACTAGTCATCATATCTCCTGCTCTCTGAAACACATGTTAATGCTCAATAGTACACATATTTGGTTCTTTAATATATTTACATTATACTAAGATGCATCATTTTCAATGGATTTTATCCTTAATGGCTTTTTTCCCCCTTACATTACTTTTACTTTTATATTTTAAGTAGTTTTGAAACCAGTACTTTTATACTTTTACTTGAGTAAAAAACTTGAGATGATACTTCAACTTCTACAGGAGTATTTTTAAACTCTAGTATCTATACTTCTACCTGAGTAATGAATGTGAATACTTTCACTGCTGCCAGAGAGACGGAGGATCAAGAATACAACAGATAACGTACAGATAATGTACAGAATCCATTCGGTGCATCCTTTCTTACCTTCTCCATTTCATCCCTGTACGTATGTGCCCAGTCCTCTATCGTCTTCTTCTCCTGCTGCGTGACACTCAGCTCCTTCCTCAGCCTCTCCAGCTCCTCCAGCAGGGACGACACCTGGTTGGTTTTGTTCTTGGCGTCCTCCTCTATCCCGCGCAGCCGGCCCACCTCCTTTTGCATCTTCTCGCTCTCCACCGAGTAGGAATTCTCCAGGCCAACTAGTTTCTCACTGGTCAACCGGTTATCTTTAACCTATAGGTTAAAGATGTAGACAAAAAAAAAATGTAAATGACAAATAAAGACAACATGTGAAATTAAAGCTGCACGCAGCGATGAACGGGCCCTCGCGCGTGCGATTTGCACTAATTAAGGTCAAGGACTCAAAACTAAGTTCGATGACGCCACCCACGACTCTCTATGTCAAACCATTCAAAAGTTATAGCAGAAAAAAGGGACAACCAATCAGAAGAAGGAGTGGGGTTAATTCAGGCCAATGAAGGTCAAGGACTCAATACAGAGTCCGATGACACCACCCACATGTCTTTATCACAACCCATTCAAAAGTTTTGGCACAGAAAAGTTTTCTAGGGGGCGCTGTTGAGCCGTTAGGCCACGCCCATTAATGCAAACCATGAAATATCAAATTTATCGCCAGGCCTGGCTTGCATGCAAAGTTTGTTGACTTTTGGGGAACTATCAAATATGGACCAATCAGATGAAGGGTGGGCGCGCTTTTCACGGTAACGCTTTTGAAAGAGAAAAGTAATGCGTGTTGTCGCAGGACGGAGACGCACATTTTGATGTATAACACACCTGGGGGCACGTTACGGTTCGGGCTGAATTAATTGCCGAAGGAATGGCATAAATTTCGCCAAAATGACATGATTAATTCAAAAATGGCCGACTTCCTGTTCGGTTTCGGCCATGGCGCCAAGAGACTTTTCTTTAAGTTGCGACATGATACAGGTGTGTACCGATTTTCGTGCATGTACGTCAAACCGTATTGTGGGGCTTGAGGCACAAAGTTTCCTGGGGGGCGCTGTTGAGCCATTAGGCCACGCCCATTAATGTAAACCATTAAATATAAAATTTTTCGCCAGGCCTGGCTTGCGTGCAAAATTTGGCGACTTTTTGGGCACGTTTAGGGGGGCAAAAAGGCCCTCATTTTGTCAGAAGAAAGAATAAAGGAAGAAAATTCCTACAGATACAATAGGGCCTCCGCACTGTAAGTGCTCGGGCCCTAATTAAACGAGGATTGATGCTCAGGATGTCATCTGACCTGCTCGTCGATCTTCCGCTGCAGCTGCATGATCTTGTTCTCCATGCCTTTGTTGAGCTTCTTGAAGTGCTCGACCGAGCGGGCCTCGATCTTCAGCTTCTTCAGCTCCCACCTGGCCCTCATCCTGCGGATGCAGCACTGCAGGTACACGATGGCCTCCAGGCAGCGCTTGTACCAGCAGCGGGCCAGCCAGCCCCGAATGTGCTTCTGAATTATTACCGCCTTGTTCTCCCGCAGTAGCTAACGAGACAAAGACAGAGAGAGGAAGAAACTTTCAACCAAATTGAACAACTAAAACTTTAGAAGATGAAAAGACGTTGCAAAACAAATGTAGAAAGAAAATAGAAACACAATCTCAGGGGAATATGCAATTTTAAAAAACAGCATGTACGAACAAACATCAAAACCCATTGTGTATCAGTGAATGGAGTTAATCTGTGGAGCAACTGCAAAGATGAAATGAAATCATGCAAATCACTAAGTAAGTTTAAACAAATCTTTAAAATCAATACTCTTTATGGATACAAAACGGAAATGGACACATGAACTGACAGCCAGTGACCAAAGTGCCTTGCTCAGCTGAACCACTTTTTCTTTTCTTTTATGCTTTTCTTTTAGAAGTTCTGTGAAATGAAGAAATTTTAAAAACAGAACATTAGAAGGGGTAGGACTAGAAAAGTTTTTTGAAACTTCATCCTACACCCTTTCAAACAGGAAATATTTATCTACATATAGATTTGTCTCTTTAATTTGCTTTGTTTTGCTTATGTTTTTTTTTTGTTTGTTTTTTCGGTATATACATTTTATGTATTCTGATTATTTTTTTGTTTTAACCTGTTTGAATAAATAATTAAATGAAATGAAATGTGTCAAACACAGTATGAAAAAGAGAATTAGTGATCAGGTATCCAGTATGTTCCGGTAAAAACTCAAACTGTCAAACAAAATGACTTCAACAGCATCAACAGGAGGAAAGCTTTTCTCTGTTTTGCACGACTGGGCTATGTGCCTCACCGCTCGGTACTTCTGCCGGGCCATGTAAGCTCGGAGGATCGTCTGCATGGCCAGAGCGGCCGCCTGCTTCTGCCTGTAGCGTTTCCTCGCCACGTACATCCGCTGGTACTTCTGAATGAACGTAGCGGCCGCGGTACGACGCATGAACTTGGTCAGGCTGCAGGGAAGCAAAGGTTTGTTTGTTGGTGAACATTGTATTAAATCAAGAAGAAGAAAGACATTCGGACTTCAAATTGAGATTCTTTTTCATGTATGCCCTGTTTTGACATGACTATATATGATAGGGGTCTGTAACCCAAAATGTTGAAAGAGCCATATTGGACCAAAAACACAAAAAACAAATGTGTCTGGAGCCGCAAAAAATGAAGTCTTGTATAAGCCTTAGAATGTTTCTATATTAGTTATAACTGGGGGAAGATTTTTTTTTTCATTATGCACTTCGAGAAAAAAGTCAAAATGTCGAGAAAAAAGTCGAAATGTCGAGAAAAATTTCAACATTTTGAGAAAAAAGTCGTAATGTCAAGATTAATGTTGAAGTACAATCTTGAGAAAAAAGTTGAAATGTTGAGAAAAAAGTCAAAATTTTGAGAAAAAAAGTAGAAATGTCGAGATTAAAAAAGGAAAAAGGAAGAAAAAAAGAGAAAAAAGGAAAAAAATAAGAAAAAAGGAAAAAATAAGAAAAAAAAGAAAAAAAGAGTAAAAAAGAAAAAAAGGGGAAAAAAAGGAAGAAAAAAAGAAGAAAAAAAAAGGTCAAACATTTTTGAAAAAGCTCCAGGAGCCACTAGGGCGGCGCTAAAGAGCCGCATGTGGCTCTGGAGCCGCGGGTTGCCGACCCCTGATCTATGGTGAAGCTACTAGTGTGTGGAGCGGCCACTCACCAGCGGGCCTGGTATCCTCTGGTGAACCTCTGGATCGTGATGGCGGCGCTGCGCATGCGCAGGTACTTCTTGCGCGCCAGCCAGCAGCGGATGGTTTTCTGGATGCGGATACATGCGGCTCGCAACTTGTCTGCCCTGAGTTTCTCCAGGTAAGCAACCTGACCTGCCCTGAAGAAAATCTTCGTCTTACCAAACTGGTATTTGTCCTGGTCCTGAGGAGCAAATGGAAAACAAGAACGACAGTCAAGAGGAAAGTTGCAGTTATGATCTGTTACTATTATTATCATTTTTAGTTATTGGACTTTAAAGGAAAACCAAAAAGCGGCCTGACCTGCACTAATGTCTCCAGAACGTTCCTGCAGGTCAGCTTTTTATCGGGAAGAACATCCTTCTGCTTCATCAGGACTCTGTAGCGGCTGAAGAACTCCTGATACGTCCACCTGGCAAACACACAAACACACGCTGCACTTCAACAAACCTGAGGACTTTTCTCCATCTTTCTGTTTCTATTTATAACCCAACTAAACCCACAATGGCCCGGTTTCCCAGATCAGTTAAGTAGTTCTTAACAGCGAAAGACTTCTTTCAAACCTTCTTAAGGAGCCTTTGAAAGAAGTCTTTCGCTGTTAAGAGCTACTTAACTGATCTGGGAAACCGGGCCAATGTCACTGGGACGCATCAGTACCTGGATGGGAACCCTGCAGCAGAGATGCGGATGGTTTCCAGGACACCACAAGCCCTGAGCTGCTGCACCGCACGCTTGGGGTCAAACCTGCCAATAACCCATAACCAAGGTCAATACGACGGTGGCTGATCTCCAGCACACTTGAGGACAATATAGATATTATAGCATACATGATACCTGAACATTGCACTGACTGTTTAAAAAAAACAAAAAAAACAACCAAAAACATCTGCTATTTAACAAACTGCTGCTCTTTTTTATTGTCTCCAATCAGACTGCACATATTCTTTATACTGTATATTCTCATGTTTATAGTCTCAGCATAATTTACTACTTTACTGTATTGTACATATCTCCCAAACTGTATATACAGGACTGTCTCAGAAAATAAGAATATTGTGATTTTCTGTAATGCAATTACAAAAACAAAAATGTCATACATTCTGGATTCATTACAAATCAACTGAAATATTGCAAGCCTTTTATTATTCTAATATTGCTGATCATGGCTAACAATTTAAGAAAACTCAAATATATTCTGGGAATCGTAATCTTAAACTGTAAGCCATAATCAGCAATATTAAAATAATAAAAGGCTTGCAATATTTCTGTTGATTTGTAATGAATCCAGAATGTATGACATTTTTTTTTTTTTTTTTTTTTTTTAAATTGCATTACAGAAAATAAAGAACTTTATCACAATATTCTAATTTTCTGAGACAGTCCTGTATCCTTTCATAGTTTACAGTTTACAAAACTGCTGCTCACTTTGCACACACTGTACCTCATTATTTTATACCACTGTATATTCCTCACTTTCTGCTTCTTTGCACTTCTGGTTAGATACTAACTGCATTTCGTTGTCTCGGTACGTGTACTCTGTGCAATGGCAATAAAGTTGAATCTAATCTAATCTAATACATATTCGGTCCAGCCTGTTTAAAGGCATTATATGCACCAAAATCATGAGTTTAATCCTGGATCTAATATCTCAATTGAAACTATGAATGAAAAAAAGAAAAACAGAACAATAATTCAATAAACAAATAGTAATTTCTTAGAGACAGCACTTTTGTAAGTTAAAAAACAGATGAGGACATAATAACGGACAAAGGAGACTCACGAGAAGGCCAGTTTGAAGTCGTTGGGTTTGATGCAGCGGACGTAGTGTGGCGTGGTGGCGTTCAAGGTGTCCATCAACATTTGTAGAGAGTTACGGAACTGGGGAAGAAGTTATCATTGTCACTCTGTAGATAGCATGATGCTTAAGCCTTGGCTTTACAGAGTTACAGTCAGACACAGTCAAAGCTAAGTAGATTGTAGTATGATGCACAGAGTGTTCTTTTAGTTTTCTGTATGATATTTAAATCTGAGTGAGGAGACGTGTGACTGCATCATACAGTGACATCGGTCTAATACAGGGGTGTCAAACTCATTTTGCTTGGCGGGCCGGATTTGACCAATTTTTTTCTCGCGGGCCGCACGCTCAAAATAACAAAAACGGTGCGAAAATGTTTTTCTCTAATTCTTTTCTTTTTACTATTGTTATCTAATCCAATATCAGTTTAGTTAATTTTAAAGGAAATATGCACTTTGTTTACACTCTAATTATGTAAAATATATTTCTTCAGGATCTTTTCTTGAAATTTCTTGTTTTTTTTTCAAATTATGTAAGATACTTTTAATATCATTTTACAAAGATAAACAGAAACAAGTATGTTTTTTTATATTTCGCTTTTTTATAGGAAATTTAATTAAAAGCAAAAGCAAAATCTTTCTTATTACATCAGAGTGTTTCTTTGTGATTTAGAGATTTTTCCAGTAAAATTAAATGTATTTATTTTTAAAAATTGGCGCGGATATTTACGCCAGTACGCCGAAAAAGTCAGCACTTCTTTTTTTAACTGTTTTACTTTGTCACTGTCCTCGTATTCAAAACTGAAATTCTCCGAATAAATATCTTCTATCATCTTTTTTAGCAGTGATATTTTTCCTGCGAAAATATATAATAGTAGTCAGTTAAATAAAATAAACGACCATCTAGAAAGAAATAAAATCAGCAAATGCATTCTAGAAAACAAAAAAAATGTCAAACTGCTCTATTTGTGGAATAACGATGGATTTGTAGAAGAAATATATTATCGGATATGCTGCGATTCATGGCAATTATTTATGCCTTCCTTTTTAGTAAATTAACATTTCAGTTTTTGCGTTGGAAACTTCTCGTGGGCCGCATGAAAACCTCTCTCATTTGACACCCCTGGTCTAAAAACAAAACCCAAGCTAGGTTGACTGATCCACCTGGCAGCCGACGGTCTTCTTGTGCTCCTTGCTGGTCTTCTCCCGGCCCTTTTCGGGTTTGATGCTGAGGCGGGTCCGTCCTCCGGTGCCGGCGACCTGACCAGTGGGAGTGATGGCCTTGTCCTCGTCCTGGAACAGCTCCACCAGCAGGTCGAACTGGGAACAGCCGGGAACTTAGTCACAAACCAGAGCTACTGATGTTCACTACTGATGTGCTGTTAAGTTAAGCCTCTTTGCAGAAACTATAGATGACACGCGACTAAAACATGTTGTTTTGATGACGGTCTCTGCTTCTAGCCATGCTTTCGGATTGTCTTGTCGCAGCAGCGCACTCAGGCGATGTACTTACCACTTTGAAAACTAAAACAATGCACTTTCACACACTTTCCCTTTCAGTGTATAAATCTAGTATTTCGACACGGACAGAAACATGAGCGTTAATTTCCGCATTTCACACATAAAACAGTTGAAAAGCTACTTTAATGGGTGAGTAGATAAAGTTGATTTGTTGATTAGCGCTAAGAAACTCATTCACAGTAAGTTATTACAATGCTACAAAAAACAGAAGAGTGAAAGGTTACTGATTTATCATATATGACAACATGGTAGAGGCCATATATGACAGTATTGCATTATGTTGCTACGGTGTTACGACATGAATTGTTTAAAAGTACGTACAGCAGTACTGCTCCATATAACTGTGTAGTTATATGAGGAGAAGGCTGTGTTATGTGCAGCACCAGCTCCTGCTATGCTCAAAGCAATGCCATGCTGCCTCTCTAACCAGCATCACTAAAGCAGGACGGCCACGGCCGCCAAGGCTTCACGTGCGGCTTGTTCTCAGCAACACCCCCCCCCCTAAGATAAAAAACATCCTCCTTCCTTCATCCCTCGTAGCGGTGGAGAATCCCTGCTCCTCTCGCCCTGCCTTTGGTGCTCCCCATGCAGCAAACAAAGGCAAGAACACACTCAACTCCAAACCCTACAGGTGCTGTTAGGCCCTGTCCCAATACTACCACTACCCCTAAATTTTGTGCGTTCCCGTGAGGGTAGTGGTGTCCCAATTCCTCTTTTCACCTAGGGGGAGTGCACATATCGAGGGCAAGTTTTTATGAATCTGGCCCTTCAGAGCTAGGGATTTCAGATGCTCACTAGCTGAACTAGGGCTAGAAAAATTTCCCAGAATGCTTTTCGTCATCATTTGCGGACTAAATAAAAAAAACAAAAAAAACATGGTGGACATTTCTTATTTTTTAGTGAATAAAATCAATATTTTGAGTTTCTGCATAAAAATGTGTTTGGATTACATTTCTAGCGAGAAATATATATTTTACTTTCATAATATTCACTCAGTGAATGTAAATAATCACTCGCTTGCCTGTTGTTGCGAAGTCTTTTTCAAACCTGGCCAGAATAAAGGCTGATTTATGGTTCCACGTTACACCAACGCAGAGCCTACGGCGTAGGTTACGCGGCGACGTGCGCCGTACCCTACGCCGTACCCTACGCCGTACCCTACGCCGTAGGCTCTGCGTCGATTTAACGCAGAACCATATATCAGTTGCCGAGCCGGCAGGCATTTTCATTCCGAAATTTTCGGAGCAAATTTCTTAACAGGCGTAGCTACAACTGTTAGATTTCATCTATTAAACCAACATTTATCTTCCTAAATGATTTATTTCAGCCAGCGGTAATTCTCCACAGAGCTGCAGGTTGACCCGGCCGTGAGCTGCTGCTGCTCCGAGCCGGCGGATCTTTCTCCGAAAACATTGCAGCAAATTTCTTAACAGGCGTTATTTGGATAAATTGAGCCCAGGTTGGGGATCTTAACGGTTACTTTTATGCCTGAAAAAAATATTAAAACCTAATAAAGTGGCATATTAACAGCGCTACAGCTGAAATTAAAACAGCTTTTAGCTCTCGGCTTCCTGATATGGTGTGACGTATGTGCAAACGTAACTACGCAGTCGATTACGTACCCGAACTTAAACCACGCAGTGACGTAGCAAGAACAATTTAGTGGTGGTGCTGAAAAGTAGGGGACAGGCCCCTGGGAAGATTTCAAGTGCCCTAAAATCTGTCCCTTCTTTTTTTAGGGGTAGTGGTAGAAAGTAGGGGGTGTACTGGGATTGGCTCTTAGAGTTGAACTAATCAGTGCAATACAGAGGAACAAGGAAGGAGAAAAGACAAAGGGCTGAATGAAGAGCTACAGGCAGACCGGCGTTGTAGCAACGCCTCCGTTTACCTTCTGCTGGCAGGGAAGGTTGTCATGATGAGGACAGAACCAAACATACATGGACAACAAATGGAGACACATTGACAAAAATACAATGGCATTAAAAAGGAAAGGTTGAAGCAAACTTATATGAAAAAAAAAGCCCCATCAAGTTCAAAATCACGACCACCAACATCCAAAACCATAAACATGTTTGAATCAAACGAAAAAGAAAAGAAAACCAGACAGATCAATGATGCTAAATGGAAGGAAGGAAACATGACTTTTGTCAACTCGTATGTTTTCTAAGTAAAGTCAGTTTCACTGACTTCCAAGCATGCATTTCTGGGATCGGAGGGTGTCCCAGTGGGTGGGGTTTCTGTCATTCAGTTGCAAGGCATTATGGGAAATCAATGAAATTGAGTGCCTATTGCAAGCAAATGTCAGAAGGGATGCAGACTCATGTGCATCTTGCAGGTCCTGATGTTGGTTTGTGCAGGGAATTATTCAGTCCTTGACTCAGCAGAAAACTGAAATATTCAAAAGTGCATAACTAACACTTCTAATGACTCAACTTATTCATCACAGTTTACAGACTTCCTGATTAAACTTCATCATACTTCCCTGCGGCTGAGTTTGCTGCAGGTTTTCCTATCTCACAAACGATTACCGTCAACACTCTCAACCTCCGTAGCGTGTTTACATAATCTGCTGATTAACTGCTCGATTACTAAATGCCTGATGATCTCAGATTTCCCGTATAGATACCGCTCCGTCCCGACATCTCAGCAATGACTGACTGGTGAGTTAGATTTTATCACTATAAGTGAGTTATCACTTTGATAAGAAGGTATTCAGTGTTTTAAAACTTCTGAAGAGTGACTAACAACTAGTAGAACACTTTCCTTGCGATGATAATAAGCAAAACTGACTTGTTAGCTTGAGAGATTGTCTGTTTTTGTTTTGTTTTGTTTTGTTTTTATTTCATGGGTTAATAATAATGCAGACAAGAGTTAGTGACTAAAGTCTTAATTCTTCTTTCTTAATGAACTTTGTAAAAGTTGTCTGACCTGTTAAGAGCTGGTTTAAGACATCGGGTAATGGGCAAACAAAAACAGAAAATAGGTGGATCAAATATATGAATTACAGGACTGTCTCAGAAAATTAGAATATTGTGATAAAGTTCTTTATTTTCTGTAATGCAATTAAAAAAACAAAAATGTCATACATTCTAGATTCATTACAAATCAACTGAAATATTGTAAGCCTTTTATTATTTTAATATTGCTGATTATGGCTTATATCTTAAGATTAAGATTCCCAGAATATTCTAATTTTTTCAGATAGGATATTTGAGTTTTCTTAAGCTGTAAGCCATGATCAGCAATATTAAAAGAATAAAAGGCTTGCAATATTTCAGTTGATTTGTAATGAATCCAGAATGTATGACATTTTTGCATTACAGAAAATAAAGGACTTTATCACAATATTCAAATTTTCTGAGACAGGCCTGTATATGAATTAGATGAGACAAAACCCTTTTTTTCCTTCAAGAAACACACAGACACATAAAGAATCTTCATTAGAGTAAATCTCACTAAGAGCTGATTATCCCTTAGAGAACCCTGGACAGTGGGAACATAATATACCGTCACAAACATATATTATGCGTCTGTAAGTACGTGTGTTTGTGTGCATTAAGACGTCTTGTTAGAGGTTAGAGCCGTCAGCATCTGAGTTTCACCCCTTACCCAGTTCTGCTCCTGATCAGCTCTAGAAAAGAACAGTTGAAGGTCACGGTGAGTATTTTCAACAAGACACACTTTGTCAGACTCTGCGTCCACATGTGTCAAAAGACGCAGTGGGGTTTTAAAGGCTGAGGCTGTTTTGGGGGGAAAGGCTACGACATACAGAGTAAATAAACAGTCACAGTGAAGGGCTTGAACGTGGCTCAGCAATCGCTCTGAGCGGGGGCGAGGGCTACCTATGACCGAGATGGTCTACTATGAAAAATACAGGACTGTCTCAGAAAATTAGAATATTGTGATTTTCTGTAATGCAATTACAAAAACAAAAATGTCATATGTTTAATTGCATTACAGAAAATAAAGAACTTTATCACAATATTCTAATTTTCTGAGACAGTCCTGTACATAATAGTGGAAAACCACCTGCTCTGTTGTGGAGTAAAACCACGATTTACAACAATTAAAACTGTCTGGATCAGCTGTTGTTTTCACCTGTGACTCTTTGCTCTTCACTTCAGAACCTTGCTCACCTTGCAGGTATTGTGATGATATTTTTTCCGTTTATATTCTAAATAAAACAGCAAAACTATTGACTGCAACAGGGTTTAAGCAGGTTCTGTCCCCCTTTCTTGCTTTTATTTGTAAAGAGCCATTCAAAATCTATAGAAAAACAGAACTCTGTCATTATTCTGTAATTTTGCATATTAAAAAGCTACAGTGGGTAATTTTTCTAAATGTTACTGTCAGATATGGAGAGAAAAAAAAGAGTTTTTGTTTTTCTAAACTGCCTGTAAACTTCAGGTTAGAACTGTATGTTGTATTTGTCCTGTACCTCATCGTCCTTGTTCAGCCAGTGGAGGGCGCTGCCTCTGTCCGTCAGACTCACTCAGTTTTTTCAATTTTAGTTTTTTTTTAGTTTAGTTTATTTTGATTTGGTCATTTACATTAAATATGTTTGCATATACACACTGTATATGTATACACCCAGGTATATATATATATATTCTTATCAAATATATATTTTTTTACCAAAAAAGTATAGGCTGAAGTCTCATGGCTTATTTTATATCTTTTTCAACAAAAGGCAGACTACAGAAAAGGAAAAAAGATACTAATAAGAAGAAAACAAAAGATGAACAAAGAAGAGAAGAAAATAAATGTGGTCACTCACGATTGAGGACAGCATAATTTAGACAGTTGGATATTTAATATCAAGATAATTTATATTAGTGTTCTATATTTATCTATTATTTTATAATTTATAATTTTTTTAAAATTTGTAAATTAAGCTTTTTTTTTTTTTTAGTTCCTCATCCAGGCGGTTCCATAGTTTCACCCCTTCGACACTGATACACCTTGACATTTTTTTTGTTCTTGGCCATTTCTGCTCAAAAATGCCAATTAGCTTGAAGGACGTGACTTCAGTGCAATCTGCTTTTGACTGATTTAACAAATGATATTGTAGATGTTGTGAGTCTGTCTGTAAGTGGCTCTGTGATGGACTGGAGACCTGTCCAGGAAGTACCCGCGCTGGGATAGTCTCCAGCAGGTCCCGGGGAAGCTAAATAGGAATAAGCAGGTAAAGATAACAGATGGATGGGTGTTGTGTGCCTCACCTTGCTGGCCTTCATCACATTGATCTGTTCTTCATTCACCGTGTCCTTGTTCTTCTCCAGGAAACCCTCACACTGGTACTCAACCTGTTCAACATGACAGAACAGCTGGTGTTACGGGGGAGACCTTTGAGTGGGATTTGTAAACTTGTTGCAGTTTTTATCAGACAAAGCATTAACATAAATTTGAATAATATGTTTAAACTTTAGCCTGCAAACTCAAATGCACAGGAAGACTCAGCTCTGTGTGGTGGGACTTGTAGAAGCCAAACTCTTGATGCTATTTTCTTAAAGTACTCCAAGATCAGTGACTGCATCTACTTGATCAAATGTTCTTCCAAGATAAGTTTCTATACTATCAGGGGACCTCAAAGGGAAGCGTGCTTTGGTCCTTGAACCATTAATCTGTAATCGTAAACTGCTGTTCTAAAAATACTGTAGGTATGAATGTATCACTGTATCTGACAGCACTACATTGGAGGACACATTACACCAAAGTGGATTACATGATACAGTACATACACACACTTCACTGGAAGTATTGATGAGAGAATGAAAAAGTCAACGTTCCTTTAGCCATCTGTTTTTTAAACTGTGACATAAAAGTATGTCAAAAATAAAATAAAATAAAAAAAAAACAACATTTGATAGACGCACCTTATCAGCAAAATGCTGGATGATGAAGGCGCGGTTGGACATACGTGGCTTCTCGAACAGAGAACAGGTCTTGAGGTGAGTGTTGTACAGCTTTTGAGCCCATGTATCATCTGAACCCCGAGGCATCTGGGGTAGAAAAAGAGAAGCATAGAGGAAACATAAATTAATATAAATGAAGAATATATACCGTATTTTCTGGACTATAAGCTGCACCTGCATACAAGCCACATCCGCTCTATTTTAAAAAAAAGATATGCAAGCCGCAGATATTTCTGTTGTTAGATTAGATATTTACTACATGTACAGAAGGATTTTGAACTGTAAATGATGTACATGTTTGTACCTGAATAGATCCTTTCCTAACAGTGTTAAAACGGGACAGAACCAAGAGAAAATAACCAGTATTTATTTATCTATTTATCTGTTTGAAATCTGCTTCTACCTACTTCTATCTGCTAAAGAAGAAGTAGCGTATTCTTCTTTGCATTTATTTTCTCTTAGTGTTGATTCTAATTCCGGTTAGCTCGTGGAAGAAAAATCCACAGAATAGCCGCACCTTTGTATAAGCCGCATGGTTCAAAACCTATGAAAAAAGTAGCGGCTTGTAGTCCAGAAAATACGGTACTCATCTTTTTATTTCTATTTCTATTTATTTTTTCTTGTCACTCAGCCAAGTCCCCTGCTATAGTGTCAGTAAGGCGGCCCGCCTCAAATGTCAACGGTCTATAAAAGTTGAGTACAGCAAAGACAGAAGATGGAATCGTTAAAGAATTACACAAGTTTTGAAAATGTGGCGATGATGTAACTCAAGCACTATAAGTGCCCACTGAAACAACAACAACCAGGTGTGACGAGTGGGACAATATCCACAATAGCTCTTCTCTAACCACACAATATCTTTCCCATCAAGAAAAATAATCTGAAAATGGAAAAGAGCATCTCCGTTGTTTAGCCTGTCGTGACTGCTCCTGCCTGCGGGTGATGAGAACCACACCAGTAGGTGGTGGAGACTTTAGCTCGGTTTATGGTGAGGAAATGACACATCCGCGGGATAAAACTGTAACGCAGAATGAGGGTGAAGGACGAACCCACGACTCCCTGCTCAATATGCTGCAGAGACTAACTTCACTTTTCCTGCTTGTTCACATTCATCAGAAAAGTTTTATTCCACCTACACTAGTCATATGTCATGATCTCTTATGCAATTTACCATCTGCAACAACGCAGAGACTTGTAGGCATCTTATTATCTCTTTTCTTTTAAGAACATTATCTTTAAGAACATTATGTTCATATTATACATATACATCATATTTTGGTTTTTAATTTTTGAGCATTTGGTTTTTAGAATTTTTTGGAAATGTAACCCCAAGACAGTATATAAAGTAATGAAATATAGACAACTTATGCAATTATAACCTAACACTTTAATGTTTTCATACCTTTAAACATATTTAAAGGCAAAAACATGGCACCAGTTAATCTCGTGTCCAACAAAACATTCATTTTTTGGGGATAAACAAAAAAATAACCAAAAGTTGTCATGTAATGATGAAAAAAAAAATACATAAATAAATTAAAGAAAGAAAAAAAAAAACCCAAACCCCCCCCCCCCAAAAAAAAATCAATCTTTAGACATATGAATCGATTTTTAGGAATTAATATGAGAATCGATTTAAAATTGGGAAATCGATTTTTTCAACACAGGCCTAATTATTTGTACATTTTTAAATGTCTTACAGATAGCTGGATAAAATATGCTATTGGGAGGAAGTCCTAAAAACTATACAAAATTAAAAAACAACTATTCTTGGCACTTGGCACCAAACTTAATGTACTTTAATATTTTCCTGGCATTGCACTGCACCTTGCACTCCTCGTCCAGCAAGTCCAGGATTCCCATCTTTGCTTCGATGAGGTTGATGCAGGGCTGATTATCGTAGAAGTCGATCAGAGTCCAGGGGATCTGCTCCTTCATGTACTCCTCCTGTTCCAGCTTGAACACGTGCTGCACGCACACAACACACAGTTACACCTGCATTTAACACATTCAACTAGATTCTCTCGTGAAAGTAAATATAACGCGCACGTCAGCAGAGAAAACACGTGCTGCTCACCATGTTGAACTGCTGCTGGAGTTTCTCGTTAGCATAGTTGATGCAGAACTGCTCGAAGCTGTTGATTTCAAATGTTTCAAACCTTTTGGAGAAAAAAAAAGAGCGAAGAGTGAAGCAGGTGAGTAATACTTCTGGATTGAGGGCTCCACATTATTACAGCAATCTCAGTCGTACCCAAGCCCAACATCCACAAAGGCTCATCTATTTTAGCATGTGAAATGCTTAATAAATAGGCCTGTGTTGAAAAAATAGATTTCCCAATTCTAAATCGATTCTCATATTAATTCCTAAAAATCGATTCATATGTCTAAGATTGATTGATTTATTTATTTATTTTTTTATTTATGTATGTATTTTTTTTTTTCATCATTACATTACAACTTTTGGTTATTTTTTTGTTTATCCCCAAAAAAGGAATGTTTTGTTGGACACGAGAATAACTGGTGCCATGTTTTTGCCTTTAAATATGTTTAAAAGTATGAAAACATTAAAGTGTCAGGTTATAATTGCATAAATTGTCTATATTTCATTACTTTATATACTGTCTTGGGATTACATTTGCGAAAAATGCTAAAAACCAAATTCTCAAAAAATTAAAAACCAAAATAGACCGAAAATGGAACAAATAAAAACGGAATGTGGGAAAAAATAAAACCGATTTCATCCGTCTCTGTTTCCTCCCTGGATCTGTTTGGTAATTCTGACCCACATGATGTTTCTGAAAGCAGTTCTATCAGCATTCTGGGAGCTGATTGGTCCTTACAGCATCATTAGCTGCCAATACTTGCTGTTTAATCTCAATATAACACTAGTAGTAATATTTTGCATAATTACAGTCATATAATTCATGCAACAGCTCAAAAAACAGTTTTAATAACACTAACCCAAATCAATATCGGAATCGAAACGAATCGGATCCAATCAAATCTTGATAATCGATTCTGAATCTTAAGAATCGGAATCGAATCGATTTTTGACATTTGAAACGATCCCCAGGCCTATTAATAAACACATTTTAGTTGTAGATCTTTGAATGTCTCCTATCTTGTTGTCTTCTTATGTCACTTTGCTTTGCGTGGATGTTAGGAGCTGCGCATGACAGACCTGTCACTGAACTGCTGAAGCTCATTCAAGCAGCACCGCTGCTTCCACCTCCATATAAGCTGAGTTAGTCTTTGAGTCATAAATAATAGTGTATGATTTCCCCTTTTTTTCACTTTTTGGGGATACACGGAAGACTGCTGCACAGACTTACCCGTAAATGTCCAGAACCCCAATGAAAGAGTGCTGTTTCACATTGGTGATCAGAGCCTTGTTGACGTGCTCTACAATCCAGTTGAAGAGCTTAGCGTAGATATGTTTGGACAGGGCGTCGCGAGCGTTGGTGGCCTGAAGGCGAGGAAGGGGCTTGACGTAAGTCTCCGTGGCCGTCTTCAGTTTCCTGTGGCACAGCCACTGGGACATATCCGGATATGCCACGCCCACCAGCTCGCAGAACGCCGTCAGGTGGGCATTATTGGGCTGGAGCAGGGAAAAGAAAACTTCATGACTCAACAGAAAAATATACAATTTAAGCATCTGAGGTCCAAATTATCTCCTGCAAAAATGGTTGGAATCACTTTATAATTGACAAATGATTATCATCTGTTTGCATACAAAGTGACAATTCTCTCTTTTATCCCAGATTAAAAACAAAGAGCTTACAGCAATAAGACTGCTGTCAGAATCTCTCTCTTTTATCTCCACATTTCCAAGATGAAGAATAGCAGCCAAAACCTGGAACAACCCCATCTGATAGGACTCATTGATACCTGCAAAGCACAGGAACACACACACACACACACACACACACACACACACACACACACACACACATAATACATCACACAGTGCAGTCACTGAGAGTACTTTCAAATGCATTTCTTTCATGCAAAATTATGAAACATATTCAGCAAATGAGTTCTCACAAAACCAAAGTACATTTTGCACATACAGGACTGTCTCAGAAAATTAGAATATTGCGATAAAGTTCTTTATTTTCTTTAATGCAATTAATAAAACTAAAATGTCATACATTCTGGATTCATTACAAATCAACTGAAATATTGCAAGCCTTTTATTATTTTAATATTGCTGATTATGGCTTACAGTTTAAGATTCCCAGAATATTCTAATTTTTTGAGATAGGATATTTGAGTTTTCTTAAACTGTAAGCCATGATCAGCAATATTAAAATAATAAAAGGCTTGCAATATTTCAGTTGATTTGTAATGAATCCAGAATGTATGACATTTTTGTTTTTGTAATTGCATTATAAAAAAAACACAATATTCTAATTTTCTGAGACAGTCCTGTAAATATGAGGATGTACATCGTTGGGCAGGTCTTACCCAGCATCGTGAAGGCATGGCGAGTGGTGCCGAGCTCCTTGGTGTCGTCCACACCCGCGATAACGGGGCTGCGACCCTGCCTGGTGTAGAGGAAGGCGTTTGCAGTGCCTGAAAAAGGGAAAAGATAAATAAATGTGTGCACCATACATACAGAAAGTGAAGTTTCATGAAGTGCAATGTGAAATCACAACATCCCACAGCGAACTGGTGTGACAAATGAGGTTCAGTCGCCTGATCAGCTCAGGCGAGACTGTTCCAAGTCTGGGCTCGGGATAACCCTGTAACTATGACAGAAATTCTGATAAGGTAATGAAGTGTAGAGTAAACCAAGCGCATGAATCACAGTGGTCACAAGAAATTCAAGATCATATTTTTCCTTTTTCTTTCAACGATCATAAAATTAAGAAAATACATTACAAGGCTTCTCCGTAGAGAAAATACCTTACGCTCATCAGCTTTCTCGCTCTCATCCTTTGGTTAGTCACTATATTTTGCTTTACTTTATGATAAAAATTAGGCCTGTGTTGAAAAAAATCGATTTTCCGATTCTAAATCGATTCTCATATTAATTCCTAAAAATCGATTCTTATGTCTAAAGATCGATTTTTTTTTCATAATTTTCGCCAGGTGAACTTTAATCCCAGTAGTCGGACACACAGTTTGTCATGACACTTCTGAAAAATGCTAGGTGCTTCATGGCAATATGTGTGCGTGGTGACAGAATAAATTAGATAAGCTAAAATGATTTGTTTACTGCATGAACTGTTGCAATTTCTTTCTTTATTGCACTTTAAATGGATATTGAAAGGCCTGTGTGAGTTATTTATTTCTTAGTTATTTCACAATAATTATTGTGAAATTATTATTTCACTAGTTATTTTACAGTCATATAATTCAGGCAACAGCTCAAAAAACATTTTAAATAACACTAAGCCAAATCAATATCGAATCGGATCGAATCGAATCATGATAATCGATTCTGAATATTAAGAATCGGAATCGAATCGATTCTTGACATTTGAATCGATACCCAGCCCTAATAAAAATATTCATTATTATTGCATATGATAAATTTAACTCAAAGAGCGATTGACTCAAAGGGATGTGAGCGCTCAGGGCTGTCGGCTGTACATTCCCTCAGTTAGACAGGGAGGACACGTGACGCGCCCAGGTTCTTAGAGATGAATGAAATCAAAGACACTTCTGTTTAAAAATGATGTTAATCCCAACTTCTCAACAAGCAGGTTCTTTATACACATTAAACACTGAATTAAGGCATGGCCTGTTGCCTGGCAACAAGAAGCACTGGCATTACTGTGACAACCGCTCTATTAACGGGGCCAGGAAGTCAGCAGGAGTGGAAAAGACGGCAGCTGTGTGTGTGTGTGTGTGTGTGTGTGTGTGTGTGTGTGTGTGTGTGTGTGTGTGTGTGTGTGATGAGCAGGTGCAGGTCCACAGTGGGAACACTATGTGGGATCCTGTTCTGCCACTGAGTCAGTGGGGCAGATTTACTATCCTGGGCCAATTAGAGTGATCAGAAAACATAGACATCATCTACAAACACACAGAAAACATCTACAAACACATAGGCAGCACCATTTTCTTTATTTGTATTGTTTTACAAGCCCACGTACAACTGCTGATACTGGTGGTATTACCTGCTATTATACGTCCATGTTGTCTTTCTTCCCTTTTCTCTTGCTGATGTAACAATGTGAATTTCTCCATTGTGGGACAATAAAGGAAAATCTAATCTAATCTAATCTAATCCACAAAAACAGCCTTATTTCAACGACTTGCTAAAATCACATGTCTGCACTCATCAATGACAGATGAGCAGCTTGTTTCCTTTGGACAAAATAAGGACATATAAACAAGAACCTGATCAGCTTTTAAGTATAACTATGTAAAGTACAGGTTTAGCATTAGATTATACTAAAGAAGATGTTCATTAGGTTTATTTTGATAAATAAACTCCTCTATGAGCGTTGTGGGACTATCTGTGCTCCATATCCAGTGAGGCCAAAGATATTCTCTCACGTCTGGGTGAAGCTTTATTTGATGCTTTCTGTTATAATCACTGACAATCATGAAAATGCAAACAGGGCTCCAGATCAACCTTTTGGGTTGATTGAAGCAGAGCGTCTTAAGTTCTTCATTTGTGGAGAAGAAATCAGACGACATTAAATCGACATACATTGACATTATTATTGACCACTCGCACATGTGACCCGCTCTGGAGCCCTGGCAAATACTGTTCATTAAAGTGGACATTTTTTCAGGTAGCAATGCTTATGGGGTTAATGTACAGGACTGTCTCAGAAAATTAGAATTTTGTGATTTTCTGTAATGCAATTACAAAAACAAAAATGTCATACATTCTGGATTCATTACAAATCAACTGAAATATTGCAAGCCTTTTATTATTTTAATATTGCTGATCATGGCCTACAGCTTAAGAAAACTTTCGTTTCATTTAATTATTTATTCAAACAGGTTAAAACAAAAACAAAAAAATAATCAGAATACATAAAATGTATATACCGAAAAAAAAAAAAAAAAAACATAAGCAAAACAAAGCAAATTAAAGAGACAAATCTATATGTAGATAAATATTTCCTGTTTGAAATGTGTAGGATGAAGTTTCAAAAAACTTTTCTAGTCCTACCCCTTCTAATGTTCTGTTTATACCATTTCTTCATTTCACAGAACTTCTAAAAGAAAAGCATAAAAGAAAAGAAAAAGTGGTTCAGCTGAGCAAGGCACTTTGGTCACTGGCTGTCAGTTCATGTGTCCATGAAAAAAAAACCAAAAAAACAAAACTCAAATATCCTATCTCAAAAAATTAGAATATTCTGGGAATCTTAATCTTAAACTAGAGAACAGAGAGAATAGAGATAGGATATTTGAGTTTTCTTAAGCTGTAAGCCATAATCAGCAATATTAAAATAATAAAAGGCTTGCAATATTTCAGTTGATTTGTAATGAATCCAGAATGTTTGACATTTTTGTTTTTGTAATTGCATTACAGAAAATAAAGAACTTTATCACAATATTCTAATTTTCTGAGACAGTTCTGTAGCCTACAGTAAAAGACAGTAGAACTGCAGGCACACACGCACGCACGCACGCACGCACGCACGCACGCACGCACGCACGCACGCACGCACGCACGCACGCACGCACGCACGCACGCACGCACGCACGCACGCACGCACGCACACGCACACGCACACGCACACGCACACGCACACGCACACGCACACGCACACACAAGCGTGACTTACTCAGTCTCAGATTCTTGAACTCGGGGAGATGTGCTGATGCACAGAGCTGATAGAAGATATGATAATTCCTCTCCTCGTCCGCCTGGAATGTGTAAAATAAGGTGCACTTATTATAAACACGTCGCAAACAGGAAACAGTTATTGTGACACACCCCATCTGCGTTACAATAAACTATTAAAAGGCGTATCGGGGGAAAAAAACTGAAATGCAATACATGACCCAACTGTTTCCGACAAGGACAGAGTTCCTGACACATCACATGGTAGATAAGTATAAAGAAACTGGAGCTGTTCAATATTTATACTGAGAATAAAAATGAACTCTTAACTGAGAGGTAAATGTACACAAGAGGTAGAGGGACAAATATCTGAGCTCTGTCACCTGTGTCTCATATTAGAGACTACACCCAAGTACACGCACACACACGCGCACACACACACACACGCGCGCGCACACACACACACACACACACACACACACACACCTGTTAAATGGTTACTAGAGCCAGGTATGTGGACAAATGCATGAAGGAAGTAACACTTTTTTCCCTGCCAACATCCTCATTCCTCACAGCGCTGTCTGACGCAGCAAAGGTGTGTTTGCTGTGAACATTTAGCTGTGACTTTTTTTTTCTTTTTTTCCCCCCCTTTCCCGATCAAGAGGCCTCACTGGCTCAGCCAGTACGTCAAAGAGTCTTTACATGAACATATAACCCGTCAAGCCCTGCGATAGACTGACCAGTCCAGAGTGAACCCCTGCCTCTCGCCTGTAATGAGCTGGGATAGTGTTTGTCTGATGTCACCAGTCATGTTGCCTCTTAGTTTGTCTAGTTACAATGTTGCTTTTTGTGCATGGCTTTTTATTCTGTGTTTAGTGCTTTTGTCTTGTTTGTTTTTGGCCTGTTAGTGTGTTATTGTGTCTTGTGTTATTGATAGGGGTGTAACGGTATTTGTATTCGTCCCGTCCCGTCACGGTACGGGCGTCACGGTTCGGTGCACGCAGTCATACGGCGAATACGACTGATTGAGTTAAAAAAAAAAAAGAAAAAAATGAATCATCGTTTTTTTTCCCCCTATAAATATCAAAAGTCATGTTCCATTACAGGCCTAAATGTGTGCTAGTCTGTACATATCAATAAATATATGTGCAATTCATATATCATCATAAATTGTAGGCTATAATAACGATAAAATGTTTTAATTCTTAATTTACAACTGTCCTGAACGCATCAGGGCCATGAGCCAACGCGGATTGGGTGTAAAGTCTGATTTATGGTTCTGCGTTAAATCGACGCAGAACATACGCCATAGGGTACGGCGCAGTCTACGGCGAGGTTATGCGGCGACGCGCAACCTTCGCCGTAGGCGCTGCGTTGGTGTAACGCGGTACCATAAATCAGCCTTAACAGTCACAGCAAATTTGCCGTGAAGGAGATTAGCACTAAAGTTTAAAAGAGGACTGAATTTGTACAAAGTTTTGAATGTTACCCCGTTTTCCACGTTGCCTGGATTATTTTGGGTTATGGAAGAGTCAACTACCGTTGGTGAGTGAGTGTAACCTTCTTAAATAATTTCTTTATCAGAATGTTGTGTAGCTTTGACCAGCTGCCTATTTGAATGAGCTTGTGTTGTTGTGAACGAGACTAGAGTCTATTCTCTATTATAGAGCTCAGAAATGATGTTATAGACCGCTGTGTCTATCTATCTAAATAGATTGTGTAATTTTAGACCAGTTATGGTTTTTTGTATTTAAGCTGAATCAAAGAGGGAACTGAGTCAGTCCGTGACTATCTGAGTTTTCAGCACCATGTGATTGACAGCTGTCAGGCCTGTGTGTGTGTGCGTGCGTGCGTGCGTGTGTGTGTGTGTGTTCTTCTGAACAAGTTTGTGACTTTACTCTGCTTTCTGCAGCATAGGCCTATAGGCTTGGCTCAATAAAAGTGAGAATAAATGTAGTTTGATGGGTAGGATGATGTTGTTGAACGTTAAAATGACTATCATAAGGGCCATGGAGAATGCTCCGCCCCCAGACGGCTCTGCCCATATGCAGCAGTAGAGGAGCCCGGGTTCAAGTATTTATTAAAAGTGTTCGAGCCTCGTTACAATGTCCCATCCGCGCTCACATAAAAAAACATTAAAAATTAAAAACACTAATGCACAAGTTAAATGTTTTATTCTATTTATTTTACACTTTAATAAGAGATGCTTTTTAGTTTTGTAGCCAATCGAACAAACTTTAACTTTCAAATGCTATGATCAAAATAAGGAAGAAAAAAACTCGTCTTATAGGCCTACATTTGGGACTTTTTGTATTTTTTTTTCTGTTGTACCGAACCCGTACCGAACCGTGACCCCTAAACCGAGGTACGTACCGAACCGTGACTTGTGTGTACACCCCTAGTGACACCCCTAGTTATTAATGTTGATGTTACTTGTATGTATATTTTTTATATTGCTCTTTTTTATTATTTAACTATTTATGGTTATTTCCATTTTACATTTTTTGTATAAAGCGTGTGTGTGTTTTTAGCTGCTGCACGACTGAATTTCTCCTCTGGGAGATCAATAAAGTCTACTATTCTATTCTATTCTATTCTATACTGTTGCTGCTTCATGTTGTTTCTGTTTTCGTTTGTAGCAATTGTCTGCTTTTGAGCTTATGTTAACCTGTGTGTGTATGTATTTTAGCTTAGTCTCTTACCTTTTAATCTTTATTCTGATATAGCCTTCTTATTCTGAAATGTTTTACTGATTATATCTTAATCATTTTTCTTTTAGGTTGACTATTTCACACCAGTCCAGGGACAGCAGATGCAAAATAGCCTTTTTGGCTAATTCTGGGATATTTTACATTTGTTTTAATGTATTATTAATGTGCATTGTCCCTGATAACTAAACTTTTAAATAAATAAATGATGGATGGATGGATGGATGGATGGATGGATGGATGGATGGATGGATGGATGGATGGATGGATGGATGGATGGATGGATGGATGGATGGATGGATGGATGGATGGATGGATGGATGGATGGATGGATGGATGAACTCAACAAAAGTTACATGAACTTTAAAGAAACTTAAGCCCCATATGAAGGAAATTCAAAGGTTGCCATCTAAACCCTGGCATGTTTGAAAACCGTATCCTACTATATATCAATCAATCAATCAATCAATCAATCAATTACTTTATTTGTCCCCAAGGGGGCGATTGGTTTCGCGACAGGAGAAGCACACAATGTTAAATATACATAAAATATACATAATAAGTTACAATAGGTTACACATCGTAGTATAGACCTAAGCTTAAGAGGGAAGGCTTTTTCACCCACTACCTTTTCCTTCCGGCATTTAAAAGAACAATAGCAGAAGGAACAAAGGAGTGTTTGTATCTGTTAGTCTTTGCAAAAGGGAGTCTAAGCAGTACCTGATGGCAGAAACTGAAACTGTTTGTGTAAGGGATGTGAGCAATCAGACAACATGGAGTTTGCCTTCTTGATCAGCTGTTTGTCTATTTATTACTAGTGCATAGTGATTTTGCCAAAATGCAGTAATCACATGCAGTACATACTGTGTACTACATTGTTGGTCTGGTATGTATTATTATGATTTAAGAAAAAGGCCCTTGCGAAAGACAATAGTAGGTTGAAATAAGTATTAAAAAAAGAAGGCTACACCATGTTATTGCATCATAGTTTCTGTTTAGGACTTTCAGGGAGGGCCATGACACAGAAAACATGTTTTTTTTTCTTTTTTTCCCAAATGAAAACAAAAGCCATCTCTGCCCCAGCATCATAATGTTATCAACTAATTATGTCGACTACAGAGCATTACGTTGGGAAGAGCCAATCGCTGCGTTAGGAATCAGGCACTTGTGGCCTCAATGAGGGTTTTAAAGTGGGACACTTGCTCATTCACACGCTGCGCATGTCTGTGTTTCTACTGCGGCGTATGAAACTACTCCATTTGGACCTCAGCCAAGCGTTTCATCTCACTGTGTATCTGACAGTTAGATGGGCCCGACCGTCTGAGCTGCAGAGGCATTGTGGGAAGAAGTCATTTGTTAAGAGCTTAGTTGAAATGCAGCACTTTAAATGTTGAAGGACCAACTCAGAGTTTCAAATTTATGGAGGCTGGATTGAAGTGAAAGAGAATTTATGATCTTTGACTGCGGTTTTTAGAGAACTTTATGTGCTCATCAACACTGGAGTGTGACTTACACACGGTGCGTTAATTCAGGGAAGACAGAGAACCAAAATTACTCCGAGAACCAAATTTAGAGGACTCAGAGGACGCGAGGTGGAACAATTTTATGTGGAACCTTTGAAATTGTACAAGTTGAGGTGAAACAAAAGACAAGAAACATTAACAGGCATTTACTTAAAAAAGAGGTAGATTTATGAGCGTCATCCCCATTCAAACTGGCATATTCTGTACCTTTTTCATTTCAGATCAAGAGGATTTGTGCTGTAATGAAGCGTACCGGAGGGACTGTTAAAGGATGAGCTGACTTTGTTTTACCCTCACTGTTCTCTGAAAGAGGAAAATGCCACTGCACTTTTTCTGCGCTAAAGGACACCAGACATAGTCTGATAGCAACTGTGTGTCTCTTTAGGATTTTTATAAGTCTGTCTGGCGTCGTTAGGTAACAAATGCCTTTTGTGTGTCTGCACAGCTGTTGGCAAGGCTTTCTGAAGAAAGGCATTTTGTAAATGGAAGAAAAATGCATGTAGCCAACTCCCTGAATGTGGTTTATTATGTCTCGGTTGTATTCTCAGGACTAAGGCTCCTCAGAATAACAGGACTCGTATAGCAAAATATATTATACAAACATAATCCTATAATAAAATATACACATATTGTCAAAACAAAGATGACACCTTTCCTGAACAACAGACATATGAAATGCAAGGCCTGTGTGAACATAAAAAGATAATTATGTATATGGGTCAATGACATGACGCCTATATTTTCCGAAAAACTGATTTTTTTTCAATTCAAAAAAGGTTTAAATGGATAAGAAAAATACCATATAAATGAACTACCTGTCCCACATATGGACTCACTTGAATTTTACAAAAAATACTAGTTATTTGGGATTTTGTTGTTGTTTTAAGCATCAAAATGTCATGTGGTGCGACCGTCCGACCAGGACTCTTGTTTTGAAAACTTTTTTGAAATCACTCTAAAATGTATTTAAATCAATCTTCTGCCCTATCTGGCATGATTTCCAAAATGTCTTGTAGTGTATAAGATTCATACACATTTATATGTATATTTCCATCATAATATACAAACAAAGTTTGACTGATGTCCATTTTATGAAATAGCATGTGACATGGCCATAAAAACAAACATTTTTGTATAACACTGAAAACTTAAAAAAAAAAAAAGATGTCAAGATGTTAAGCAAATTAATTTATTTTAATATGAATCATGGTTGCACCACATGACCTTTTTTAAGGCTAGTGCCAATTCATCTTGACAAAAATCACTTAATTTAAAAGTTTTACATGAATTTATGTGTACACAACATTCTTAATGTTTGAACTACTGCAATAGATATTCCTTTTTTTATTATTTTAAAATTGACCTGTTGAAAATCCTTATTCGTCATTGACCCACTTTCATAAAAATTCTGTATTTTTCTAATAAAAATGAATGGATCATAATGACATGTCCCACAATGCATCTTGATATTGGTAACATCTACCCACTGATGGAAGAATCTCCAATTAGCAGTCAAGTCATTTTTTTTTTACTTTTTTTCTTTTTAATTGACATGAGAGCAGATTTGTCTGTCAGGTCCCTGCTAAACATTTACAAAAGTAGTCATTTATATTTAATATTAATAGTTAAACTCAGAGGAAATTATGTCAAGTGATTATAAAAAGCTGCTTTCAAAGATTCAACACTTCTCCAAACTAAAAAAACAGACACTTGGTGTTTTAACCGTAACGATCTGCTATCACACAGTATGAGTTTACTACAGAGGTTAGTTGTCCATTTATCTGGGATAGCTGAGCCACAGGTAACAGAGTGTGAAAAAACTAACCCAGGCTGAGGATTTACCGCAAACACCCCCCCACACGTGTGCATTCATGCAAATAGTGAATGTGCATTTGTGTGCTCACCTGAAACACCACTCGTGATTTCTCAAGCAGATATGTTCTCATGTTGGCGCCGATGATACGATAGCGGTTGTCAAAGCCGATCTCGATGTATTTACCAAAACGGCTGCTGTTGTCATTCCTTGTCGTCTTTGCATTTCCTATGGCCTAAATAGTAAAGAAAGAAAATTAATCACAGTGGAACAACCAGGAAAAAATGCCATCCTGATTATGTTCCATTTCATAAAATCTTTCATGATTTCAAATCAACTATGCACAACACACAATTCCAGGTGTCTGAATACGCTACAGCAATGAAAGGTAACGTCTCCACTGAGGCATGCTGGTCTTTTCATCAGTAGAAAGAATTACATTCATAGCGAACTGCAAAATGCGGTATTGATCTTGCTGGAGTAGGAACTCTCTAA
Source organism: Cololabis saira (assembly GCF_033807715.1). Lineage (NCBI taxonomy): Eukaryota > Metazoa > Chordata > Actinopteri > Beloniformes > Belonidae > Cololabis > Cololabis saira. Next base: position 45,509,057 of record NC_084588.1, on the reverse strand, counting down.
ACACTTTTTTGTTGTAGTTATAAAAGTAGAAACTGAAAGAGGCCTATTAACACTACAAGTTGGCAGAGGTGTCAAAAGTATTCACATTCATTACTCAGGTAGAAGTATAGATACTAGAGTTTAAAAATACTCCTGTAGAAGTTGAAGTATCAACTCAAGTTTTTTACTCAAGTAAAAGTATAAAAGTACTGGTTTCAAGTATAAAAGTACTGGTTTCAAAACTACTTAAAGTATAAAAGTAAAAGTAATGTAAGGGGAAAAAAGCCATTAAGGACAAAAGCCATTGAAAATGAATGCATCTTAGTATAATGCAAATATACTAAAGAACCATATATGTGTACTATTGAGCATTAACATGTGTTTCAGAGAGCAGAAGATATGATGACTAGTTGCCTATAAGTATTGTAATGGTGCAAAAAGTCAAACTTCAGAGGCATATTATCATTTATCCTAACCTTTATTGGAATTACTCCAGTGAAGTATAGATAATCAAAATTTCTACTTAAGTAAGGTAATTAAGTATTTGTACTTTGTTACTTGACACCTCTGCAAGTTGGATCCAAAATAGATCATGTAAAAGCAGTTCTCCTGACTTAAGCCGGTCACAGTTCTTGCAGATTTCCTTTTAAAAAACCGGTGTTGTGAAAATGCGAATGGGGAGGTTTTGTTAGTTTGACTGAGCCAGGCAAACCTGTTTCTCACCATGCACGCTTGCTGACTCAAGATAACTGATTGTAAGGTTTGTACATATGCAGTACAGATGGTTAGATAGCATAGGTTGGTCTCAATTTTCCAGTTAGCACTGTTTCCTCGCAGCAAGAAGGCTTCTGGTTCGAGCCCTGGCTGCCCCCCCCCCCACCCCACCCCAAACAGGGGGCTGCAGATAACAGATTTTCAAACTTAATTTAATTTAATCGCTCCTTGCAATTTATAGTATGTTTTTATCTTTTTTTTTTTTTGTCTTTGCTTCTTGTCTAGATACCTCTGTTACTTGTCCAATATATCCATTCTTTTTCAATGTTTGAACCCAAATTATTAGTTTTGTTTTGTATAAAACCTCCTGAGTTGAGGTTCATAAAAGGGTAGGTATAATAAGCCTTGGCTTCAGCCTATACCTTTTCGGTGCCATTTAATATATTGGACCTTTTTTTTAATGTTGTATTATGTTGTATCCAAATGGACCGAAATAAAAAACTCAAACTCAAAATCAAATATACAGAGAGAATCAGGCGTCTTCTTCGGAGCAACAGACTCAAATTCTTCTCTCAATGCACTGAATGTCTACAAAATATAGGTTTTAAAGGATCTCTGTCCTTTGACACACTCATTTTTATATTTTACTCGGTACATAATTTCCTTCTGAGGCCCTGGACAGGTAACGAAATCAACTGCAGTCAGCAACCACACTTCAATACACTTTACTACACAGATCAATGACCCTGCTAGAAACTGTCGGTAGATGGGTGGAGCCCCCTAAACACACACACACACAGACACAGACACACATCAAAGCTAAACATGCAGCCAGCGTGAACAGAATTAGATTATATGTGAGCACAGAAGGTTCTTGCTGAGTTAAAAGGCAAAAAAACACACACAGTCTTTCACTGCAGACAAGGAGGCATTTAATGGAGCGGCTACTCCAATCTCTGCTCCAATCTGCCAAATGTGTAAAGACGCCATGCACAAACACGCCCTGTCACACACACACACACACACACACACACATCCACAGGGACGGGGTTTGTGGAAATAAAGAAGCCTGATGGAACCAACTCCTCTGCAACCATCTGGGAGGCTGCGGCGAAATCACTGCAACGCAAGAAGAAGAAGAAGAAGAAAGCCTTCTATTCATTCTGTCAGTCCTCTGATTGGCTGGCGGCGAAAGTGGTGGCTGTTGTGAACACTGATGGCAGCAGTGCGGTAAGAAAAGACTGACAGGGTGAGGGATGGTGTGAGGGGTGTGTAGGGGCATATGGGCATGTGGAAACGCTCCAACCCCTCCTCATCTTATGACTCTTCAGGAAGAAATACAAGTGCACACAAGCACACACAGAGAGATAAAACCTGTCCTATGACAGCAAAGAGCGCCTGTGGCCAGAGAAACACACAGTATGGTGAAAAAAAGAAAGGAGGAGTCAGTGAATGCATCTGAAGAAAAGAGAAGACTCTGATATTATTAAACCCTTAAACACAAACAAACTTTACTGCTGAACACTGATTATCCGTGAATACAACAATACACTAACTGGAAAAGCACCAAGACTTGAGAAACATGATCCAACTGGCTGATTTCATTTCACATCTTTTGTTAGTTTAGAACAGGGGTCGGCAACCCAAAATGTTGAAAGAGCCATATTGGACCAAAAACACAAAAAACAAATACGTCTGGAGCCGCAAAAAATGAAAAGTCTTGTATCAGCCTCAGAATGAAGACAACATGCATGTAGCTATATTAGTTATAACTAGTTATAACTATAAAAAGTCAAAATGTCGAGAAAAAAGTCGAAATGTTGAAAAAAAAGTTGAAGTGTCGAGGAAATAGTCAAAATATCGTGAAAAAAGACGAAATGTTGAGAAAAAATGCGAAATGTCGAGAAAAAAGTCAAAATGTCGAGAAAAAAGTCAAAATTTCGAAAAAAAAAAAAAGTAGAAATGTAAGGATTAAAAAGGAAAGGAAAGGGGAAGAAAAAAAGAAGAAAAGGAAAAAAGAAAAAAGAAAAAAAGAAGAAAAAAAGGTCAAACATTTTTTTTAAAGCTCCAGAGAGCCACTCTAGAGCCGCGGGTTGCCGTCCCTGGTTTAGAATATAAATAAATCTCAACAGTCATACTAAATGATAATATCCATTATTTCTGCAAACTTTGACAATGAAGGAAGCCGAGAGCCTGAAAAGTGTCGTCCTCACCTCCATGATGGGGTTGGAAGCCAGGACTTTGTCCTCCACGTTGGCCTCGCTGGCAGACCCGCTGACTGTAGCAAAGTATCTCATGGCATACTTGGCTGATACCGTCTTTCCTGCTCCAGACTCCCCGCTCACAATGATCGACTGGTTCCTCTCATCCCTGACACCAAAGAGACGAAACAGTTTAGTTTAGTTTATTTATTTAGCAATATAAGACAAATATGAACAAAAAATGAAAAACAATGAAATAACATGCAAGGAAAGGAAGAAGCCTGGTGGCTTATATGGAATCCTTTCCATATATGAATAAAAAACAAAACAAAGCTACACAAGGGAGAGTAAAAAAAACAAAAAAACACAAGAAAATGTAACTCAGATCAAATAATGAACATTACAAAGATGAAACAATAAGAAAGTTCTTTAAATGTTTTTTGAGTATTGGCACGGATGGTGATGATTTAAGAGATTTATTGAGTGAATTCCACAAGTGGGGGCCTCTGTAAGTGATGAAAGATTGATGTTTCTACAAAACGGTAAATTAAAATCATCTTTGTGCCTTGTGGCATAAGAATGAATATCGGAATTAACACAAAAGAAATTATGAAAAGAAGAAGGAAGATCTTGTATATAATTTTTAAATTTGAACATAAATAAACATGTTTTAAAAATGTTAATTCTATTGACTGATAATAATGAATAATTAATGAAAAGGGGAGCAGATGGCTCATATCTGTTTGCATGTGATATCATTCTGAGAAACCTTTTTTGAATTATCAATCAGTTATTAATATATGTTGGATGTGTCGAAGCCCAAACAATGTTGCAGTAATTAAGATGAGGGAAGATTAAACTATAATAGAGAGTTAAATGAGAGGAAGGAAGAACAAAAGGACAAACTTTTCTCAAAATACCAAGCATCTTCATAGATTTCATGCATACCGTAACAATATGTTGTTTCCAATTTAAACAATCATCGATAATGACACCCAAGAATTTGGTATGAGTAACCTGGCAAATTTCAGAGCCATTGATTATAATTCTAGGTTTTTCTTTGGGGAATGTTTTGTCTTTGTTACTAAAAAACAGTTACGTGAAGGATTACTCTCATCCACATTTGTATACAAGATAAAAAGATTGAAGGAGATGAGCAAGATTTCGACCTCTACGATGTTGCATATTCCACCTTTAAACTTGGTCAGGGTTAGAATTCAGGTTCTCTAAAACTACATCGCCTGTTGTCTTCTTTTTTTCCTTATACTGTTTAAACAAACTTGGAAACACAAAGTCTGATCCTTCATTTATAGTTTCGTAGTTGTACTGAAGTTCTTCGGAGAGTGTGGAGCCTCTCTCTCGTTGTTTGCCTCATATTTCCTGCTTGGTTTACAAAAGCTACACCAGCCACATGTGTGAACAAACCAGAAAGTTAATTTGCCCAGAGTGTTTGCTTTCCCTTTAATTGATTTCCATGAATGTGAAAAGTTATGAAATGTATGTCAAGAGTGCCAAATGAGAGTTTTCCCTCCCCTTCAGTACTCTTCTAATCGAAAAGAGTTAATATTTACAGGGATGAGCTGCCATCTTTCTCCTCAACCTGTGTGTCCTAGAGCAGGGGTATCAAATGTGCGGCCCGTGGGCCGCATGCGGCCCGTGAGAGGTTTTCATGCGGCCCGTGAGAAGTTTCCAACGCAAAAAACCGAAATGTTGATTTACTAAAAAGGAAGGCATAAATAATTGCCATGAATCGCAGCATATCCGATAATATATTTCTTCTACAAATCCATCGTTATTCCACAAATAGAGCAGTTTTCAAATTTTTTTTTGTTTTCTAGAATGCATTTGCCGATTTTATTTCTTTGTAGACAGTTGTTTATTTTGATTAACTGACTAATATTATATATTTTCGCAGGAAAAATATCACTGCTAAAAAAGATGATAGAAGATATTTATTCAGAGAATTTTAGTTTTGAATAAGAGGATAGTGACAAAGTAAAACAGTTAAAAAAGAAGTTTTTAAAAATAAATACACTTAATTGTACTGGAAAAATCTCTAAATCACAAAGAAACACTCTCGGATGTAAGAAAGATTTTGCTTTTAATTAAATTTCCTATAAAAAAGCGAAATATTAAAAAAAAACATACTTGTTTCTGTTTATCTTTGTAAAATTATATTAAAAGGTATCTTACATAATTTGAAAAAAAAAAACAATACATTTCAAGAAAAGATCCTGAAGAAATATATTTTACATAATTAGAGTGTAAACAAAGTGCATATTTCCTTTAAAATTAACTAAACTGATATTGGATTAGATAACAATAGTAAAAAAAAAAGAATTAGAGAAAAAAATTTCCGCACCGCTTTTGTTATTTTGAGCGTGCAAGAAAGAAATTGGTCAAATCCGGCCCGCCAAGCAAAATGAGTTTCACACCCCTGTCATAGAGCATCTCACAGCAACTTCAGCTGCAGAGTTGAATATATCCTTTTCTTGGCAGCAAATAACGACACATTCAGCGATGAATTGCATAATGCAAATCTTAGGAAATCAGTAAATGCTGTGATTCAATTAAATAATTCTCTCCACTAATTCACTCTGGATATGAAACTCCCGTAAATACATACACATATGTTGATATCCCTCCATTTAAGACAGAAAAAATCCACAGTGGTGAATGAAATAACTTGTGATTATCATCACGAGTGGTTTCCATTTGGCAGTCAGTCAGTCTGGCTATTTAAAGGATGTAAAGTCATCACTGTGCTGCTTAGTATCAAGGTGTTCAGCTTACTGAACATGGAGCAGATAAAGCAAAGGAGAGAATTGTCCTGATGAGATCAGAGAGATAATTACAAAGAAGCATGTGAAGACTGTAAGATCCTCTCCAAGCAGCTTGAGGTTTTTCCTGTGACTACAGTTGTAAAAGTTCATTCAGAAGTTTAGGGTCCATGAAACTGTAGCCAACGTTCCTGGTCGTGGCTGCAAGAGGAAAATTGATGATGAACTCAAGGGACGGGTGACATGAATAGAAACCTAAGAGGTCAGAACAACTCCCAAAGAGATTCAAGGTGAACCCCAAGGTCAAGGTACATCAGTGTCAGATCACGCCATCCATCACTGTTTCAGCCAAAATGGATGACGGAGGACGACTTTGAAAGAAAATCATTGAAAAAGCCTGACAGGATTTCGCCTGACAAGCCACAAAGCTGCTGGGAGAAAATCAGACAAAACTGTCTCAGAAAATTAGAATATTGTGATTTTCTGTAATGCAATTACAAAAACAAAAATGTCATACATTCTGGATTCATTACTAATAAACTGAAATATTGCAAGCCTTTTATTATTTTAATATTGCTGATCATGGTTTACAATTTAAGAAAACTCAAATATCCTATCTCAAAAAATTTTAATATTCTGGGAATCTTAATCTTAAACTGTAAGCCATAATCAGCAATATTAAAATAATAAAAGTCTTGCAATATTTCAGTTGATTTGTATTGAATCCAGAATGTATGACATTTTCTTTTTTTTTTATTGCATTACAGAAAATAAAGAACTTTATCACAATATTCTAATTTTCTGAGACAGTCCTGTATGTTATAGACAAAAATGAAGCCTTAAAAGAGAGACTGTTGCTACTGTGAAACATGGAGGAGGCTCCGTCGTGTTCTGGGGCTGTTTAGCTGCATCTTGAGTCTTGGGGTACAAAGAAATCTCAAGGCTATAAAGGCATTTTGGAGCCGACTGGGCTCCTCAGTGCCAGTAAGGGCTCTCAAACAGAATAATAACCCGATACACACAACTAAAATCAGCCAGGAATAACCACAAACAAAACTCAAGAATATTCTGAAGTGTCTTTCTATGAGTCCTGATCTAAATCCTATGGAACATCTGTGGAAAGACCTGAAACGTGCAGTCTGAAGAAGAAACCCTTCAAACCTGAGACAGCTGGAAAAAAAAAAAAAACTGGCTACAGGTGTAGAAATCTGATTGAGAGAACGCACTTTATTGCAACAGTTTCTCAAAAGCTTCTGAAACAAAACATTAAGTTGAGGATGCTAACTAATGTCCAGGGCAATTTCAACAGATTTTTTTTAATGATTCTGTCAAAAAAAAACAATTTAATGACATTTTTATTTGTTAATTTCCAGTATAATATTATTATTTTAACTTTGTCAACCATTACTTCAGAGACTCTTGTGGTTTCTTCCTTGCTTTAATGAAAGGGTACCAGCAAATGTGTCCATGTTTGTATGCACAAGAACCGGGCGCATGCTTTTCATACCCTTACTCACGAAAACAGCTCAGCAATTAATCCAGAAAGGGATTTTCTTTCTTTTTCCCTTTTCTATGTGCCACAACAGGGGGTTGTGACTGGTATAAAGTCATATTAAATCTGCCCCCGAGTGTCTTTCTCTTTGAGTGGGTGTGTAAGAGCAGGAGGAGAGAAACAGTGACAGTGAGACCACCAGGAGGCTATTTCTGGCTCAGCTTTGACCTACAAATGCTGGGGAGAAATGCTGGAGAGAGGGAGCTGAGCAACACGGAGAGTTGAACCGAGGCTCCTCAGGTAACACACACACACACACACACACACACACACACACACACACACACACAAACCTGGCCATCTGTTTGTACGCCTCCTCTGCCACAGCAAAGATATGCGGGTCCATGTCTCCCATGTTCTGGCCGCTGTAGGCGTTGATGATGTCGGATCCATAGATCTGCAGAGTCTCGTACGGGTTGATGGCCACGAGAACGATACCTGTGGACCAAACACAGTGAAACTTTTACTCTAAAGCGGAAGACTTACCTTTTATTTACTTTGACCATCAAAACAAGAAACCAGAAATGAAAACAAATTGAACTTTTATTTTATTTTGCCGTATATTGTCAATCCGAAAAGGTCGTGAGCTTGTTTCAGTGCGCATTAATGAACAAAATTAATCAAGAGGCATCATGCTGGCTCGGCACACTTCAAACTTCATATTAGGGCTGGGTATCGATTCAAATGTCAAGAATCGATTCGATTCCGATTCTTAATATTCAGAATCGATTATCACGATTTGATTCGATTCGATCCGATTCGATATTGATTTGGCTTAGTGTTATTTAAAATGTTTTTTGAGCTTTTGCCTGAATTATATGACTTTAAAATAACTAGTGAAATAATAATTTCACAATAATTATTGTGAAATAACTAAGAAATAAATAACTCAAACAGGCCTTTCAATATCCATTTAAAGTGCAAAAAAAGAAAGAAATTGCAACAGCTCATGCAGTAAACAAATCATTTTAGCTTATCTAATTTATTCTGTCACCACGCACACATATTGCCATGAAGCACCTGGCATTTTTCAGAAGTGTCATGACAAACTGTGTCTGACTACTGGGAATAAAGTTCCCCGGGCAAAAATGTAATGATGAAGAAAAAAAAGAATTAAAAAAAAAGAATCGATCTTTAGACATAAGAATTTATTTTTAGGAATTAATATGAGAATTGATTTAAAATCGGAAAATCAATTTTTTCAACACAGGCCTACTTGATATCATTCTTTATAATCGACATCATTTACCGGACAAAATAGAAGAAATAAGGCCCAATTTATGAATGAAAAGAAACACAGAAGATAAGCATAGCATTTATTTTAATAACAGTATTTATCTGAGATGCGAGACAATAAACAAGAATAAATAAACTTGTAACATAAAGACAAATGAGGGTATGGAGGATCGGATGTCATGGCAGCGCTTGACTAATAAAGTATGAAAGCAACTGTTTTCAAGTATTATTCAGCTATTATAAATCCATGAATGATGTTTGTATTCTATTATTTCAGCGTTAAACATAATGCAACACTACAAGTTTCCAGTTTTTTCCCCTCCAGCTTTTATTTTAGCCTTACGTTTGCTTTTTTATACCAGGATTACTTCATCTCCACCGCCATGACGTTAGTTAGGCATCATTAAACAGTCAAAGAACTCTCTTACCGCAGTATGTGTAGATGAGTTTGGAGTCGATGAAGCGGACTTTGAGGTTGTGGAGCACGGCCGGTTCGTGGAGGTAGCTGAGAGCGGTGAGGTCGTTCTCGCCCACCAGGATGTCTGGGTTTCGCAGGTAAGGCAAGTTCTTCGTCTTGGGGTCAAGCTTGTGTTCAATATTCTGAAAATGAATAGGGATGCAAAACAAAGCTGTTGAAATTTAAATAACAAGAGCTAGGTAACTCAAAACAATGCCCTATAAACACAGTTATATATATACACAGGACTGTCTCAGAAAATTAGAATATTGTGATAAAGTATTTTATTTTCTGTAATGCAAAAATGTCATATATTCTGGATTCATTACAAATCAACGGAAATATTGCAACCTTTTATTATTTTAATATTGCTGATCATGGCTTACAGCTTAAGAAAACTCAAATATCCTATCTCAAAAAATTAGAATATTCTGGGAATCTTAATCTTAAACTGTAAGCCATAATCAGCTATATTAAAATAATAAAAGGCTTGCAATCTTTCAGTTGATTTGTAATGAATCCAGAATGTATGACATTTTATTTATTTTTTTAAAATTGCATGACAGAAAATAAAGAACTTTATCACAATATTCTAATTTTCTGAGACAGTCCTGTATATATACATATATAGTTGAGTAATACCTGTTCATTAGCAAAGCTTCTTTAGTAATGTGACAATTCATTCAAATTAAAACTACAAAATGTAATGAATTTGAAGAACTGGATTTTTTTCTTCTTCATTAGAAATGAAAAATTTCAATTGACAAAATAAGAATTAGCAAATGTTGGCCTGAAGTAAATTTAGGCGAGCTTCTGAATTTGGCACAGTTACGAGTACTGGAGCTGTTTGTGATGCACTTTAATCTGGAGTTTGTTTTTCTGATTGCTTGCAGAAAGAACTGTGTGATCACAGATGTTTTTATTAATAGCTGACAAATAAATGTACCATGCTACACTTAAAGTCCTCCTTTGAGGCACCTTTCCTGGAATGTCCTATTTGTGTGCTAATGATTAAACCAATAACTGCTAATGACACCCTGCAGTAACAGGGTGAGAAGAACAGAAAAAGTAACAAAAACAGTAGGGAACCGTCTTCCATTGATCACACTCACCGTTGCATCCTCAAGCATGAGATGCAGGGTGGCGTCGCCATGTTTGTAGTCTCTAGTTAGTTCAGCAGACTTCCACACATCCTCTGCATCAGGGATCCACACCCGAGCAGACTAGGAGAAACACAGACAAAACAAAAAGACAAAAACAAATCAAGCTGGATTAAAGGCTCTGAAACAGAAACAAGACATTTTCCATAAATAACTATGATATTTCCTCAAAAATTGAAAAATGTACAAACTATCACTCTCTCCGTCCTCTGAATCATAAGCAAGGTACTTAGGTATAGGTCCTTAACTCTAAAAAGTGTAACCATGTATCAAGATGTATTTCTTATTAAACCTTCAACTGAAAATAAAGGCAAAGATTTGTACTTTTGCAAAGGAATAGAGGCTCCCTGGATTCAAAGAAAAGAATAATGCGATGAGGTATTCTGGGCAAGAATCCCACAATTTACAACGAAGGTGATTAAATCATATCCCATCGTCAGCAGCATTTCCCTTTGGCTTGCAAAGAACGTTTTCTTCCAGGGAACAAGCCTGGTCGCTGTACGACATCATAAAGAGATGAAATTACACTGTATCCTGCAGGAGGTGGAGGAACGCATTTCTCATAAGAACAGGTTTCTGACATAATTGGGCTAGTTTAATATATTTATTGGACTGTAGGTGTTGGCTCCACAAGGCTACCAATAAATAAATAAAAAAATCAATTGTGGTTTTCCATTTTATATACAAGCTGTTGTCAGTTTTAAAAAAAAAAACATTGGTGTACCTCAACACAGATTCTGAGCCTGTTACTGTTATTAAGGCCCAATTCCAATACTCCCCCCTACTTTCTTCACTCGCCCTTCTTTTCTTCACTACCCCTAAAAAAGAAGGGACAGATTTTAGGGCCCTTGAGATCTAGGGCACTTGGCCCAGGTGCCTGTCCCAATACTCCCCCTCGTTTTCATCCCTACCCTGATCAGGAAGCTGAGAGCCAAAAGCTGTTTTAATTTCAGCTGTAGCGCTGTTAATATGCCACTTTATTAAGTTTTAATATTTTTTCAGGCGTAAAAGTAACCGTTAAGATCCCCAACCTGGGCTCAGTTTATCCAAATAACGCCTGTTAAGAAATTTGCTCCGAAAATTTCGGGAATTCTGCCTGCCTGCCGGCTCCGGAGCTGATTTATGGTTCCTCTTTAAATCGATGCAGAGTCTAGGGTACGGCGTAGGGTACGGCGTAGGGTACGGCGCGCGTCGCCACGTAATCTACGCCGTAGGCTCTGCGTCGATTTAACGCGGAACCATAAATCAGCTCCGCTATCTTCACTTCAGCTTTATCTGAAAGTGTGTAAATTACCCAGATAACAGCTTTGTGGTTTCTGAAAACTATTATATCAGAGACATCCAAAACAAATCTGACGAGTCACAGGATTATTTCTTTCTATTTCTCACAAAAAAATGCTTGCTCCCTTGGTCACAATCTGAGACGAGTCTGCAAATGACATCGACGCAGAGCCTACGGCGTAGGTTACGTAGCCTACGCCGTAACCTAACAGCCTTTATTCCGGTGCGATCTTCGCGAACAACGGGCAAAAAAGTGATTAAGTACATTCACTGAGTGAATATTTTGAATATAAAGTAAAATATATATTTCTCGCTAGAAATGTAATCAAAACTCATTTTTATGCAGAAACTAACTCAAAATATTGATTTTATTCACTAAAAAATAAGAAATGTCCACCATGTTTTTTTTTTTGGATTCAGTCCGCAAATGACGACGAAAAGCATTCTGGGAAATTTTTTGGTCCCTAGATCAGCGAGTCAGCATCTGAAAACCCTCGCTCTGATGGGACAATTCATAGCCACTCGCCCTCGTTTTCTCCACTCCCCCTAGGTGAAAAGAGGAATTGGGACACCACTACCCTCACGGGAACACGCAAAATTTAGGGGAAGGGATGAAAACGAGGGGTAGGGGGAGTATTGGGACAGGGCCCAACTGTCTTCTCTAATGCATAAATGCTTTAATATTCTCTTTTTTCCATTACATTTTTTAGACACAGTTTTAAGTAATGTCCTGAGATAAACTCCCTTTATCGGATTCTCGGAGACAGTTGGGTGAAAGCTGAAGAAGAATGACAGAAGAGTGTTGTTACTTCCTGTCTGCTGAGGGTTAAAACAGCATGACCTCAGAGAAAACAGTGGGATCTGTGTTTTTCCCGTCATGGGCAAACAGCTTATAATGAGCTTATAATGCTCAGTAAAGTGGTGGGAACCAACTAGGAAGGAGCTCATGACAGCTGAAGAATGCCGTCGCTGATATTGCATAGTCATAATAACCCCAAGATGGTGAACACACGTACACACACGCCCCATTACGAAACTAATCACACGTTCAGAAAAGGTCTGGGGAAGATTGATCACAGGCATGTGGAAAAAGTAATGATGAGCACAGCCGGTCACATGTCTGAGAAATCCAGCTAACAAATGTAGACACATGTCTGCGTGCTCACACACACACACACAAAGACACACACACTTGTGTAAGAGAACTGCGGGAACTGTTCGGATGACCGGGCAGTAATTGGAGCATTGGCAGAACCGTGGCGATAGCTTGAAAAAGTCAGAAAACCAAGCCCTGAAACATCTCGATGAGGACGTGTGCTGCCCAGGCACATGACAATAAGAGTATTTCTGCAAGTTCAACATCAAATTCACCCGCCCCACCCCCTCCCAATTACATAAACTGCTGATGACGATTTAACAGAGGCCAAAGAGAAAGGCCTCATTGTGGATGAGCACAACGCAGATTTATTACATCTGCTGCTCCGCTGCCGATCATCTGAATCATGACATCATTGTCACACAAATGCTCAGCCTTCCTCCCTCAGTCCGTCTGGTTCTTGCTTTTTAATAAAAGTCCTGCCATGAAATGGCAGCAACAGCAGGGAAAGAAAAGGGAGTGAGAAACAAACTATATGTCCTTTTTAAAAGGACGTATAGGAGCCCTTTTCCACTTTTTACACCCTTGATCATAGAACCCTGATAAGGTTCCCTCCTGGGCTGTGCCTGTTTGGAGATCAGTGAACGGTTGTAAATGTAAATGTGGAGGCCAGTTACACTCAATAACCACTTAGGAATGTTATTACTGAAAGACATAACATTCAGTACAAACTTAGAAGAGTTCACACCACCACAGAGTGAACCGATACTGCAGTTCAGCCACATATAGCTGGTAGGAATGGGCGATATTTTACCCTTCACGATATATCGTCAAAAAAATTCCCCACGGTAAGAATTTGTCATCTCGTGGTAAAAACGATAAATTCCTGTTGATGACGTTTTTGTGTAAAGCTGATTTATGGTTCTGTGTTAAATCCACGCACAACGTACGTGAAGGAAGGAAGGAAGGAAGGAAGGAAGGAAGGAAGGAAGGAAGGAAGGAAGGAAGGAAGGAAGGAAGGAAGGAAGGAAGGAAGGAAGGAAGGAAGGAATGAATGAGCAAGAAAGAAAGAAATGAGCAAGAAAGAAAGAAAGAAAGAAAGAAAGAAAGAAAGAAAGAAAGAAAGAAAGAAATGAGCAAGAAAGAAAGAAAGAAAGAAAGAAAGAAAGAAAGAAAGAAAGAAAGAAATGAGCAAGAAAGAAAGAAAGAAAGAAAGAAAGAAATGAGCAAGAAAGAAAGAAAGAAAGAAATGAGCAAGAAAGAAAGAAGGAAAGAAAGAAAGAAAGAAAGAAAGAAAGAAATGAGCAAGAAAGAAAGAAAGAAAGAAAGAAAGAAAGAAAGAAAGAAAGAAAGAAAGAAAGAAATGAGCAAGAAAGAAAGAAAAAGAAAGAAATGAGCAAGAAAGAAAGAAATGAGCAAGAAAGAAAGAAAGAAAGAAAGAAAGAAAGAAAGAAAGAAAGAAATGAGCAAGAAAGAAAGAAAGAAATGAGCAAGAAAGAAAGAAAGAAAGAAACAAACAAACAAACATGGAGGATCTGAGTCATTACAGTTTTGCAGTACAGGTGTAACTCATTTAATTGGTTTTTATTAATTTAATTGGTGTAGTTTAGTAGTATTTAGTATCTTTTAGAGCAGTGATTTGGCTCCAAAGACTGAATGTGGTGATAGATTTATAGTTACAAAGGTGGAGTTGAATTGGTTTTTTTTTATCATCATTTTTATTGTTATCAGGGTAAATGCCAGAAATTATCGTGATACATTTTTTTGTCCATACCGCCCATCCCTAATAGCTGGGAACTCTGACAGCTGAACTGGTCCAAATTATTAAAACGCCACAACCCCTGATAGAAACACCGTCTGGTGGTTTAAATAAAACCACTGTCGCACAATGACTTGATAAACCTGAGCTTTACTGCTGGTCCCCTCTTCCGTGTTTTGTTTGGGTTTAAAGAAGTTAACATTAATAACTGTTATTTACATGTAACACTGGGATAAGTATTGATGAGGTACTGTAAACATTTTTTAGGTTAACTATATATAAACTGATGAGAATCTATTGTTTAAAGAAGTACAAAAAGCAAAAGCAATAGAGTTTTGGTTTCTCAATTCTGTTGAAAAGCAAATGCTGCAGGATCTTAAACATTTAAATTCAGAATACTTCATTAATAAAGATGGGAAGTTGATCTGTGGCACATCTGAAAAGGCTCAATGAATTACATATTGTAAGACTTACAGTATGAAACCCTAAATAGACCAACGAGGCTGTGTTTTGTTTTATTTTTTGTTTTCTATTAATTGAGAGACCCAAATATATCCAGAATTTCTAAACTAATATTTCAGGTTTTTTTTAGATAATATGTCCCCTTTAAATATCTACTCCCACCAGGCTCTCAGATTGTCCCAATTTTTCCAACTACTAATCTTTTCTCTCGCCACCCCTGCAGAGATTTCAAACAAAACAATCATTGTGGTTTAAGGTTTGCCTCGCCAATTATGAAAGGAAGAGATGATTTTTCTGAGTCAGAAGACAAAACGAACAAAGATCTAACAGATAAGAAACCTATATAAAGAATGTGAACCAGAGGAGAAACTGCTGCAGAGCTCGAACCACAAGTAAAACTTACGTATTTCATGTCCATTAATTGTGAAACCAGATTTTGAATCCATTAACATTTTCCTAGGTTATTACAGTATAAAATAAGATTAGACCATATTAGATCCGATAAGATCCGATTTGCCTTTATAAGTTTCCTCTTTGCCAAATCAAACTACAGATAACCTGGAACATCACTAGTACAAGAACCAGATACTTGGTA
The DNA here is from genome assembly GCF_033807715.1 of Cololabis saira. Classification (NCBI taxonomy): domain Eukaryota; kingdom Metazoa; phylum Chordata; class Actinopteri; order Beloniformes; family Belonidae; genus Cololabis; species Cololabis saira. The sequence goes on along the minus strand of NC_084588.1, from coordinate 45,493,785 downwards.
CATGGCTTCCTCCCACACCCCATTTGGTTAACTGGTGATTCTAAAGTGCCCATAGGAGTAAGTGTAACGCTGCGTCCGAAATCCCATACTTCCATCCTAATGAGTATGCAAAATGAGTATGCGAGATTTTTCAGTGCGTCCGAAAAATTAGAACGTACTCAATAGTGTGCTCTATCCATACTCATTCCGGAGACATTTTTTAGTGTGGATTGATGGACACTAGCTGAGCAGAAACTGTGGTGTTTGGTTGCTAAGTGATACCTATATGTCATAAGTATAATATTAAGTATAATAATATTATTATATAATATTAATATTATAATATTCGTATTTAATAATATTATATAATCTCATCTTGTTTCGGCCAGAATAAACAGGAAAGAGCGGAGCGGAGCACTGCTACTGCCAGAGACGTTCTATGAACGAGACACCCCACTACGGTTCAGTTTCCTGTATCTGTGTCACGTGGGTTTCCCCACTCCCCCGCCCCTTTAGGAGACTAACGGCAGGTCCTGAGTCTATTGAGTCCTATGGGAAAAGTGAACGTGAGCACAGATTATTACCAATTCCTTCGCCCCATAGTAACCTAAGTAAATATGGGACCCATTTTTCAAAAGCCACAAGCCTTCTGAACATTCTGACACCAAAATGGCAATTTTCAGACCGACAGATTAGGAGAAAATGAACTTTGTTTGAGACCTGTCTCTGTCTGAGCAACACACTCTGGGGAGATTTGGCTCTCATAGCTAATAATATAATATAATAATAATAATAATACATAGCTCTGCTCAGAGTCGTCGGTCACTGCAGAACTGCCAAAGTCGTTTTCCCATCGGATAAACTGAAGTTTAAAACTAAAATAAAACTTGCTTCTTTGCTTAATAATACTGTTATTGTTATTATCGAAGTCTTTTTGGAAGGGAAAAAAAAATATTAGACTGATCCGATGATCTTGTACTGGGTTGATATCAGATAAAGCAGAGCAGATAGAAGGCAGCAGATAAAAAAAAACGAGCGGCAAAATAAGGCACAAATATCAAAGTTGTACTGTATCTAGTGTTGTATGTTCCAAAACGATGTGGGAAGAGGGGCGACCACGCCCACTTAGGAGACAGGAAGTGTATACCATTTCATACCATTGGCAGTAACGGTAATGCGCTGTAACGGTAATGCGCTATCTTCTGTATAGAGGATCTTTGCTACCGCTGCTGTGACAGGTTACCATGGTAACAACCCCACCCCCCCCCTCCCTACGGCAGGAAGTGCCGTGTGCGCTCTTAATAGTACGTCCGAATTAATGCACACTACTGATATTTACCCAAAAGTGTGCTGAATTTAAGTATACTTTTTAGTATGGCATTTCTGACGCACCGTCCGTGTGTGGTTGTTTGCCTAGATATGTGGCAACGGAGACACCAGCAGACCCCTAAAATACTGAAAATGAATAAGTGGGAATAGATGGATGAGTAGAGGTATGGATGGATGATTTAAAAGGAAAAGCATGAGCTCTTGGGTTGAACATATACTGTAGGACAATCAGTACGTTTACATGCACTAACAGAGAGTTATATAATATATAATTATATTGCCTTAATCCGACTGATATAGAATTTTTAAAAGCCACGTATACACCTTAGTCGGGTGTATACGGGTGTGTACTTGAACCGAACTGAAGCTCTTGAAACTGAGCTTTTAGTGTCAGATAATGCGGTTATAATTCGAGTTATTCCGGCATGTATACCAACCAACGTTTAGTAGGAATGGGCGATATTTTACCGTTCACGATATACCGTCAAAAAAATTCCCCACGGTAAGAATTTGTCATCTCGCGGTAAAAACGATAAATTCCCATTGATGACGTTTTTGTGTAAAAAACATGGCGGAAGGAGCTCGTTGTTAAACGAGGCTCCAGGTCCGTTATCTGGAACTGGTTTGGATGTAAAAAGAGAGACGATGAGCAAACTAACATCATCTATTATATGCAGAGTCTGCAAAAACAGTGAGTGCAAAGGATGGCTTTTATTTATTTGTCCTGTTTCTTTATTTATCAGGTTGTATTTTTTTCTACTTTGTGATTTTTATAACCTAAGAAAACTTGAAGGACAAAGGTCCTTTAGCTGTTTGCACTGTTATCCCACTGTTTAAGCCATACAGTTTGAATAAATGTTGAATTTGTTCTTACATTTCAAACTTGTTTCATTTGAGTCATTACAGTTTTGCAGTACAGGTGGCTAATGTAAGTGTTTTTTATTAATTCAATTTAATTGGTGTAGTTTAGTAGCATTTAGTATTCTTTTAGAGCAGTGATTTGGGGGCTCCAAAGACTGAATGTGGTGAGAGATTTATAGTTGAAAAGATGGAGTTGAATTGTTTTTTTTTTTTAAATCGTCATTTTTATCGTTTTTATCGGGATAAATGCCAGAAATTATCGTGATATATTTTTTAGTCCATACCGCCCATCCCTAACGTTTAGCCGAGCTACTGACGGCCCCGGGACTCTCCCTTCTGGAAGTAACGACAGCGCGAAAGCCAGAATATCAACACAGTAGGAGAGGAAGAAGACGAACAACAAAGAAAGAAACGGAAGAACGCCAACGCAAAAGTGCCTGTGGCTCCACCTAGCATCACAGAGTCCAACGCACCTCACTCAATAACCGATTGTCTTCTCGCGCATGAATACTTGGATTTCTAAGAACCTCCAGTTTAATCCTTAGCTAGATTGTTGGCAATAGCTTGATTTAGATGTGCATGTAACCGCACTGACTGAAGTAACATGATTTGAATAACCTCTAAACAATCTGAGGCACAAACAGTGAAATATGGATGTAGGCAGGGGGTGGTAGTCCAGTGGCTACAGAGTTGGGCTTGGGCCTGGACCAGGTTCAAGCCCTGCACTGGTAACCAGATCAACCACCTTGGGCCCTTAACCAGGGCTGGGCGATATATCGAGATTTTAATATATATCGATATATTTTCAAACGCGATATGGTGCGAGACAATATCGTTTATATCGATATAGCTTATTTTGCGACAAATTGACTGTACATCAACGCAAAAAAGCACCTTTGTGTGCTGAAACCTGACAGTGTTGACAGGTTAGTTTTCCTGGCACAAAATCTGTAAAATGTACAGTAGTTGACTTGTTGTAATTATTTGAGATTTGCTCAAAGACATGCAATATCTGTTTACATGTTTTATTTGAGATTTGGACAAATGTTTTGTTATTTGCACAACTGTCAACCTCAGTGGAAAAGTCTGCCTGTTACTGTCTACATTGTATTAATTGCACAGTGTATTTTAATTTAATTGTTATGCAGGAAAGGGATATTTGTTTTATTTTATTCAAGAAGCATTTTTATTCTATATATGCAGGCAGTTTATTTTTATTTCATTTGTTTTATACATTTTGATATTGTGCAGACCTCTGTTAATAAAGGAACCTGTGTGACATTTGGCACGAGGCTTTGTATTAAAACTGAAAAACTGAAAAAAATGAAGCTAACAGAGATGCTATGCTATAATGCTTTGGGGGAAACCCCAATTATGTCACAGAAAAAATATCGATATATATCGAGTATCGCCATTCAGCTAGAAAATATTGATATATGACTTTTGGTCCATATTGCCCAGCCCTACCCTTAACCCTAATCGCTCCCCGAGCGAAATGGCGTGTTCGTCGCTTTGGATAAAAGCGTCTGCTAAATGACAGTAGTAGTGGTAGCAAGGCAAGGCAAGTTCATTTGTTAAGCACATTTCAAGGTGCTTGAATGTAGAACGTACACCTTTTATTCACCGTAAACAAAACCTTTGTTTGTGCTTTTTTCTTCCCCTCTTTGGTCCCTGCAGGAGACTGTCCCAGCAGTCATCCTCCCAGCAACAGGGAGGGAGAGAGACGGGAAGAGGGGAGGAGAGTGGAGGCTAAAAATAGCAAGAGTGAGTTTGGAGCAGCATCACACCTCACCGTGGCATCACTGCGCTAACCGAGCACATTTCCTCATCCTAATGATCATTCTCAGACTCACTGCAGCCGCACACGCACACGTGCTTGTTTCACACATCGCAAGGTGAGAGCTGATTATCTTTAGTTAACACTGAAATATGTTGCTGAGCAGCTCATTTCTTTGTTTTCACTGCGACACCAAGACACAAGCGATATATGTGTGTGTGTGTGTGTGGGGGGGGGGGCACTACAGACTCAAGGCAAGGGCATTCAACCAGACTTATACAACAACAAATTCCACTGGTTTCAATAAGAGGACGGGCGAAGGTTGAAACCCAGATTCACACACTCACAGACATTTATGTGGTTTCAAGGTCAACATGTTACAAAAGCTGGGAAAGATGAGCACTAAAACGCCAGAGAGAAAGATGTGATGAGTCAGGCTACAGCAGGTCTGTCTGCATGGAAGGAAGGATGGAAGGAAGCGCTAGAAGAGACAGATGATAAAGAGACCGAGACATCAAGAGCGTCTGTGAGAGCAGACAAAGATGTGAATTGCACTGACGTCACACCACATATGCTGCATACAGCATTTGTTAACAGGATGTGACGTTCATGATGTCGTGATTCGTAACGTGTGCAAATGTCAGCAAAGCAAGATGAAACAGAAACTAGTTACATTTATCAGCTCGCACAGCAAGCATACAACATGACATCAACTTCCTTCTGCAGCTGACTGATTGGTTGATTGATGGTCAATACCAAATGGTCTTATCGGAAAGAAAATGAAGTTCTACACTAAGGCCCTGTCCCAATACTCCCACTACCCCTCGTTTTCATCCCTACCCCTACATTTTGCGCGTTCCCGTGAGGGTAGTGGTGTCCCAATTCCTCTTTCCACCTAGGGGTAGTGAAGTAAAGTAGTGTAGTGGCTATAAATCTGGCACTACGGATCAAGTGATTTCCGATGTTCACTAGCTGAACTAGGGCCAGAAAAATTTCCCAGAATGCTTTTCGTCGCCATTTGCGGACTGAATAAAAAAAAAAAACATGGCAGACATTTCTTATTTTTTAGTGAATAAAATCTATATTTTGAGTTAGTTTCTGCATAAAAATGCGTTTTGATTACATTTCTAGCGAGAAATATATATTTTTCATTCACTCAGTGAATGTACATAATCACTATTTTGCCCGTTGTTGCGAAGTGTTTTTCAAACCTCGCCAGAATAAAGGCTGATTTATGGTTCCGCGTTACACCAACGCAGAGCCTACGGCGTAGATTACGCGGCGAAGCGCGCCATACGCTGTAGGCTCTGCGTCGATTTAACGCGGAACCATAAATCAGCTCCGGAGCCGGCAGGCAGAAATCCCGAAATTTTCGGAGCAAATTTCTTAACAGGCGTAGCTACAACTGTTAGATTTCATCCACGGTAATTCGCGGTAATTCTCCACAGAGCTGCAGGTTTCTCCCAGGGACGACGGCGCAGGTTGAGCTGGCGATCACGTCTGTACTCCGGCTGCTGCTGCGCCCCGGACCATCGGCTCTTATCATCGCCGAAAACATCAGATCAAATTTCTTAGTAGGCGTTATTTGGATAAACTGAGCCCAGGTTGGGGATCTTAACGGTTACTTTTACACCTGAAAAAATATTAAAACTTAATAAAGTGGCATATTAACAGCGCTACAGCTGAAATTAAAACAGCTTTTGGCTCTCAGCTTCCTGATTTTAGGGGTGCTGCTGAGAGTAGGAGTAGGGGGAGTATTGGGACAGGGCCCTGGGAAGATTTCAAGTGCCCTAAAATCTGTGGCTTCTTTTTTAGGGGTAGTGGTAGTGAGGGAGGGCTAGTGGTAGAAAGTAGGGGGTGTATTGGGATTGGCCCAAAGTCACTCTTCCCAAGGCCAAGAGGAAGAAATGCGCCCAATCAATCAATTGAAAAGTGATTTCTGATTTGACTGAAAGTACAGCAGCCATCAATGAGGTTGACAGTGTCACATATTTAAAAATAATTAAAAATAGTGTATTTTTTCAGAATATCAAGTATCAGTGTACATTTGCCGTCATGTGGCAATTTGCAAAAGTTTTGGACCTGCTGAAAGTTAAACGTAAAAGGTTGACAGACTACAAATCGGCTAAAATATCAGCACACTCTTTGGCTTTACGTATAAAGAGATGAAAAGGACATAGCTGCAAAAGCATCAAAGAGATGTTTGGAACGGTACAGGACCATTATCTGTTTCACGTCAGGCATCTTAAACTCGAAGAAAGCAGCGGCATTTCGGGACATTAAAGAGTCTCAACTCTGATCTGTGAATTAACAATGAACAGCGTTCACTAACGAGTGTTCCTGAACCCATGCACCGACTTTCACTATCAGGTCATGTGTGCAGCGTTGCCTCAAGGCCTGATTGGTCATCTATTACCGTTTTTCCAACCTTCTTGTCCTTGAAATTTTCATTCTCCAACTGTATCTAACTGTATCTCTTAATTCAGCTTTTTGTTCAGAGGTTATTCTTAAATTATTGCACTATTTTCACACTAAGTCTTTACACAGAGTGATAACTTCATTGCCATCTTCTTTTCAAAGACCTTTTGCCTTTCTCAGACATTGATTTTATGGCCGATCCCAACATTACACACCACTTCCAGGCTTTTGTTGTCCCTGTACGAACATTACTTGAAATATATTGCAAACATTGCACAACTTATAAGAAAATAATAGGAATTGATTTGTTCTGTGGTAAGTTTCTACATTAAATATGTGTTGTTGAACACATTTTAGAGATTTCAATGTTCACAAAATACATAAAAGCCTCTAAAAGAATAGCCATCTTTGTTCAGGCCGTGATTTACGGGCATGTTGGACCTCGCTGCGGTGGCATGTCGTTCTTCATGTATGTGACTTAACAAATAATGAATAGGCTGGTGACAGCGATACTGACGTCCTTGTACCGTGGTTTCAGTACATGGTCTGCATTTATATAAACACATTTTAACCTTGTTTTTATGCTCTATAAGGCACTTTACAATGCGTTTCTTATTTAACTGTGGATTTACAGAACTCCTTATCAAATACAGTACTGTGCAAGAGTCTGAGCCCCCTAGTCCTGTTGATTTGTAAAGGTTTAAAAGGACGATATTCTTTTTCAAAATAAATTTATTTAAAAATACAGTATGGTGATAAAATAAAGCACAGACGGATTAATCGGTTGCTCGTTTACAGCCATTTTTTTTATTAACCGGCATTAGCCATAGAAAAACTGATTTCAGTTGACGTCAAGATAATACAGACATGAGATTAAACCACAAAATGACTACAAGTAAAAGTCAGTGTTTATTGAGACTTTCCCTCAAGCACAACTTTAACGCTTTAATCAGACTGTTTCATACAGATTTCTGCAGTGATTTCATCATATTTATATGAATGAGAACCAGGTGTCTGTTTATTCTGCTCGTATCTTTCAGAGATAGGGACAATAAAATTAGATTTCATTTACAACTTTGGTAAAACAAGACTAGTGATGCCTAAAACTGTATAAAATGTGCACTAATTTATCACTATATTCCCACAGGGGCAACATGGGTTCTGTTTCTAAATGCACCGCATATGAAAAACTCTTTTTTTAGTCGTTTTAGAGAGTGCAACCTATTCAGGAGAGTTTAGTTGTCACGTGTGACAGCCCATGTGCACAGAGTAAAGTCAGCAAGATAATATAGGCTAAAAGTATACGATGTTCACAAGTTGACAGAACTTCAGGCGAAGGGCAGGAATGTTCATTTTGTTTTACTGAATCTTTCCTGCCCTGAATTAGTGTAACTGAAAATGATGTGACTGCTGTCTGTCTTCAACTCTAAATTAAACTCCATTTAAATGAATTTTACAAAGAAAGAAGTGAAATATAAAATTATGTTAGTACAGGCCATTATGAAAACAAAAATCAAATATACAGGACTGTCTCAGAAAATTTGAATATTGTGATAAAGTTCTTTATTTTCTGTAATGCAATTAAAAAAACAAAAATGTCATATATTCTGGATTCATTACAAATCAACTGAAATATTACAAGCCTTTTATTATTTTAATATTGCTGATTATGGCTTACAGTTTAAGATTAAGATTCCCAGAGTATTCTATTTTTTTGAGATAGGATATTTGAGTTTTCTTAAGCTGTAAGCCATGATCAGCAATATTAAAATAATAAAAGGCTTGCAATATTTCAGTTGATTTGTAATTAATCCAGAATGTATGACATTTTTGCATTACAGAAAATAAAGGACTTTATCACGATATTCTAATTTTATTTTATTTTTTATTTAGACGGGACAATGCATATTCATGAACACTAAGCAGTGTAAATACACCAGGTTTTAGCAGAATTGCTAGTTTCCACCCGCAGTCCCCACAAACAACCAGACACACTCACACTCACACCTACGGGCAATTTAGAATCACCAATTAACCTAGCATGCATGTTTTTGTATATAAATACATAGCTGAGGTAAAGAAGAATATTCATCATCTGAAAACGTATTGCTCTTTTCTGAGACAGTCCTGTATAAAGATGGGGCTGGCAGCAGCAACACTGTCAATGTGGACACACACACACACACACACACACACACACACACACAAGCATGCAAGAAGCCGCATCGGTTTCCACACAGTCGTCATGCACGGGTGAGTAAGGAGCATGTAACAAGCACTGGTATTAGAAGGAGTTTATAATGCATTATGCTGATAATACTGGATGATGACAAGCATTGTAATCTGGACATGTAGACTGAGATGTTTGTAAAGAGCAGCTGCAGGATCAGTCCGCGGCAGGATGAGGCTGCTTTTCAAGTTAGAAAGTTGTGTTGATGCTAATCCTGGTTTAAATGAACAAAGGATCAGTGCACGATTAAGCTAACTCAGGGTTTTAACACCAACTAATCTTATCCAAGTCAATTTGACCACAGTATGGCTCCAGAGGGACATAAACATGGATGCAGGATAAATAATCAAATGATTGGCTTTTTTTTTCTTATTATTTTTCCACTGAAGTCGTACGGATGCCCTGAAATTAGCAGCATTTTTAAGTTTTCAATCTCTGCTGTGACCCTGTAGCTTATTCTCGCCTTAAAGTCACATAGATGTGAGCTCTGGCAGTGTCTGGGGACCAGAGGAACAGGCTTCAGTGTTGGTGGTTTATGTTTGTGGCAATGGTGTGGAGCATTTGTGAAAAGCGTTTACAAATCTGCTCAAAGTCGAGGCAGATTAGAGAGAATTAGGCCGAGATAATTACCTTTTAAACACAGTGAGAGCCAATATGACTGAATGAATGGCTTCTAAAATGTGTATAGAAATGTTTTCCACTTGGATCATTTTCATTTATTGTGAATTATTTGGTATTTCTAAGAATAAACTGTTCCACAACAATCAAATCTGTGTGATTTGATCAAATCTATAATATCCTGTACTGAGAATCCAGCTAATACATTATCTTTAAAATCCCACTTCTCCTCCTCCCAGTTGAAGCAGTGGGTAATCTACAGACTGAAATAATCTTGTTGGACAAACTGTACGGAGAGGAATGAAAGGAATTTAGATAAAAGGTGAATCAAGCAGAAAAAGATTAAAAACACAGAATATTTGACAACACGGACGGGCGGGCCGGACCATCTAAGCTGCTGCAGCGGAATGTGAGAAGTGTTTTTCCCCCGATATTCTCGGTTAAGCCATCAATGGAGTCCCAGCCTGCAGAGGCCTCGTCACATGATGCCACTCATGTGAGAATCTGCTGTTTTTCTGCTCAGCTGGGCAGACGCTGCATGACGCCAAGAAGCGGAGAGACCTCAGCGCTGGTGGAGAGTTCAGCCGGAAGGATCTCGACGGTCCCAGTAACGGCATCCCATAACTTAATGCCGGCCCCGAATAGCGTGCCAGTGGCCCAGAGATCAGAGATCAGCGTTTTGCTAAGATGCTATGATACTGCCCAGCTGCTAATCGCTTTAGCTTGGTTGAAGTTGGCTGTCGGAGTCAGCGCTGCTCACATTTGTATGTTACGAAAGGGAAGAAGAACAGGACTTAAGCGCGTAGTTGTGCCATCTTATATTCACACCAGTAAACTGGCCTAACTAGGGATAAAAAGCAACGTAACGTGAAAATGCTGATCTAACCAGCATGACGGTGATGTCATTTTAAAACTATGATTCAATTATTTACAAAACAACAAAAACAAAAAAACAAGATTTAGCAAAATAAATCCGATTTCCATGGTTTTCTTCATCTCCGGCAACAAACAGGCTGTCATTTAAGTGACATTTAATTTCTATCCAGCCAAACTGGGAATGCATCGTACCCTGCCAGGCTGAATCCGTGTCGTTGTGTGTGCCAAAGGTTGCACAAAGTACAAACTAACCACTTCTGATTCAATTTTGCCAGTCAACTAAAAAGCTGTTTTTCCAGATACTAAAACGCAGCATGGGCTAAAATCGGATTTGTTGCTAACTGGAAGATATTTCTGTCCTGCTCGTTTCTGTGATATAACTGTGTTCAAGGGTGTGTCGAGACTGGGGCTCTATGTTCCCCCTTACAAACGCAATGTTCCATGTTCACGGCAAACACTTAGTGCAATCTGACCGCTCAGTACATGAAATACTGCATTAAAGAATCATATAGAGGATCAGAATACACGTTTCCTCACCGACACACCGCAGTATTTAAGTCTGTCATCTTTACATATTTCCAAGAGTTCTGAGTTAACGTCTACGCTTAAACCCCCCGAATGTGCCGATGGCTTTAAAAGCTTCAATAGATTGGTAGGACTTACTCGAATAAACATATATTCCAATTCCCGGTTCATCTTGTCGCTGGAGTCGGCTTCTAGCTCATGCTGCGCGTCTGCTGGTTGTCTGGATGCCGCCAGCCACACATGCCACAAGACCGGACGCTAAATGATCAAGCAATAAACTCCAGAAGAGAACCATCCCATTGTGTCTGCAGACATGAGCGTCGTTCCCGGACGTTCCCCCACAGATCCGGTGACGTACGATTGGCCGTCCCGCCTGTCGCTCAACAAACGTCCCGGCTTCCTTTATCGATCACATGAGTCGTGAAGCAGACAAACTCCCCGAGCGAGAAAACAGCAATTAGTCGGAGCAGCGCGCCAAACATGGCTGGAAATAACAGCAGCAGGGTGACAGCTTCACTCAAAAGCAGAAACCGGGGGAAAAACTTAAAAAAGATGATTTGTTTTATCAAGTTTTCACAATAAACCACTGTTTAAACTGAAGGCAGGAACTGTTTTGCTCACAAACACGGAGCCGGGCTCTGCTTGCGTCTGCTTCTGCGTGTTGTCAACACTCCAATCACTTCATGCCAGAGTGTATACAACATGACTGCATAATTACTTTAACCAGGTTATCGCAGTAATCTAATGCACATGCTCCTAATTAGAGATACGTGGAAAAAATAAGCCATTGACATTTGTCCCATGTAGAACCTGCCATCTGATGTTTTTGATACACCTTAACACACAGCAGAGAGCATGACTGCTTTTTTTCCCCATAAAGCTTACATTATACTCGCAACTTACAGGACTGTCTCAGAAAATTGGAATATTGTGATAAAGTTCTTCATTTTCTGTAATGCAATTAAAAAAACAAAAATGTCATACATTCTGGATTCATTACAAATCAACTGAAATATTGCAAGCCTTTTATTATTTTTAATATTGCTGATTATGGTTTACAGTTTAAGATTAAGATTCCCAGAATATTCTAATTTTTTGAGATAGGATATTTGAGTTTTCTTAAGCTGTTAGCCATATTCAGCAATATTAAAATAATAAAAAGGCTTGCAATATTTCAGTTGATTTGTAATGAATCCAGAATGTATGACATTTTTGCATTACAGAAAATAAAAGGACTTTATCACAATATTCTAATTTTCTGAGACAGTCCTGTATAGACTGAAATTTCAGAGGACCCTGCTTAAAAAAAAACAAGGTTTACCTTCACCCCACTGCAAAAGCACTCACTAATTCTCTGGACTGAAGCCAGTGGTATTTCGTCCTAAATGGGGCAAAAAGGTCACCTGGAAAAGTAAGTGTCCTGGAAAAAACTCCAGCTATGACACATCTGTACGGCCAGCTGCAAAACAGCAGCATTTTCTTCTTCCGTTTCATTTGGTTTTGATTTAATTCATACTTCTTAGAAACACTACATTAAAGGTTTGTTTGGCCTTTTATTTTCCCCTTTGACATCAGACTCAGCGGGACAAAATGGCTTTGTAAATCCAGTAAAACGTCTCCTGCGCTGCTGTCTGTGGGTTGAAAAGGTCAAGTGCGCTTGTGTCTGGCAACACCCCAACGAGTGATCTCACAGCAGGTGTTTTCCTGTCTATCAGCTGCTCCAGACTACTGCCCTCACTGTGTGACATCACACACTAACATTTGGCCGCGTGTGCATCAAGCTTGACGGCCGTTGTTTGACTTAATTACCCAGAAGTCTGCAGCCACCAAGTGGATCTGGAAGCAGAGTAATGTGAACTTGAATGACCTGCAAGTACTATGTGCATGATTGACTTGTGCTTCAATGGTATAATAATTAGAGTATCGATACTGTACTACTACCATCAACAAGGGTTTATCATCTCTTACTATTAGGCCTGTGTTGAAAAAAATCGATTTCCCAAATCTAAATCGATTCTCATATTAATTCCTAAAAATCGATTCATATGTCTAAAGATCGATTTTTATTTTCTTTAATTTTTGGGGTTTTTTATTTTTATTTTTTTTATTTATTTATGTATTTTTTTTTTTCATCATTACATTACAACTTTTGGTTATTTTTTTGTTTATCCCCAAAAAAGGAATGTTTTGTTGGACACAAGAATAACTGGTGCCATGTTTTTGCCTTTAAATATGTTTAAAGGTATGAAAACATTAAAGTGTTAGGTTATAATTGCATAAATTGTCTATATTTCATTACTTTATATACTGTCTTGGGGTTACATTTGCAAAAAATGCTAAAAACCAAATGCTCAAAAATTAAAAACCAAAATAGACCGAAAATGGAACAAATAAAAACGGAATGTGGGAAAAAATAAAACCGATTTCATCCGTCTCTGTTTCCTCCCTGGATCTGTTTGGTAATTCTGACCCACAATGTTTCTGAAAGCAGTTCTATCAGCATTCTGGGAGCTGATTGGTCCTTACAGCATCATTAGCTGCAATACTTGCTGTTTAATCTCAATATAATACTAGTTGTAATATTTTGCATAACTACAGTCATATAATTCATGCAACATCTCAAAAAACAGGTTTAATACCACTAACCCAAATCAATATCGGAATCGAATCGGATCGAATCAAATCTTGATAATCGATTCTGAATCTTAAGAATCGGAATCGAATCGATTCTTGACATTTGAATCGATCCCCAGCCCTACTTATTACTATATTTGCTATGCTCTTCCATGTTTCCTCAATTTCTCATTTCTCATCCTGGAACAACACAGCGGCTGATGCACTTTTGGGGACCGGTCCCAGTGCCACTTCTTGTGTTTTGATCGTATTAACCACACATGTTCACGTGACAACAGTGCTCTTCAGGCTGATCAACAGTTCATTAGTGTCTTACTACCGGCTCGTGAACAAACGCACCACACAACCCAAAGCTGTGTGAACTGCCGTCGCAGTCAAAGCCGCTCTGTGTGACTTTCCAGACCAGCATGTTTGTTGTGAGGCAGGAAATCTGCTGAAGTTCAGCTTCATGAATCAATGCATAGTCCATGGATTCCAAAAACAGTATGCTTCATCAAACATTTCTTTAAATGCACTGTGTACTTTCGAAGCTCCGGGTTGTGTAGTGAAAAGCCCTTTTCTTTCTGAGTCATCTTTTGAAACTTCCGCTTCACTTCCACTGCCGTGAGAATATCCTCCACTTCTGTTTCACGTTACACAGCACGGTTTCATTCACTTTTACCACCTCTTACTAGTTTTGATCCTTATTTGTTTCCCATCTTTGCTACTGTGCAGGTCAGACACAGCCAAGAGATCGAGGAAAGCTAAATTTGATGCAGTGTATTTGTGTCTATGTGTCTTTTTAAAGCTCGTACCCACTTTAAAGCTCGTACAAGGCTGACTCTCGCACACTAAGGCCTTAGTGTTTTCCATCTCTACGCTGGAAAAGTAAATTGCACAGTGGGGTTTGACATCAGAGGCGGACGTTTTAAACACCCCGTGCCATTCAAAGCAGGAACTGACTTTAGGTTTGGTGCCCGCCACACTGACACAAATATCCAAACATTAATCTGCAAATAGTTGCATTTACATGCAGTTTTTTGCCTGGAAACAGCTGGGGGGAACGTAAAAAGCTTGTGCCCCTTGAGCAAGACGGAAAAACTTGGCATATAAGGAAAAGCATACGACTGACCACAATGGAAACAGGCTTTGAAAAAAGAGAAGAAAAAACTGTAACCGGAGGTCTTGTGCAGAGCTCTCAGCTGACGACTCTGTACTAGGTGGTATGTTATGACTATTGGGTCATTTAATGTGTGCACAGAATATCTCATTCTGTATAAGGGTCAATGACGAATAAGGATTTTCAACAGGTCAATTTTAAAATAATAAAAAAAAAGAATATCTATTGCAGTAGTTCAAACATTAAGAATGTTGTGTACACATAAATTCATATACAAATTTTAAATTAAGTGATTTCAGAGTTTTTTGTCAAGATTAATTGGTATTAGCCTTAAAAAAGGTCACGTGGTGCAACCATGATTCATATTGAAATAAATTAATTTCCTTAACATCTTGGACATCTTTTTTTTTACAAGTTTTCAGTGTTATACAAAAATGGTTGGTTTTTTAATGGTCGCACCACATGATATTTCATAAAATGGACATCAGGCAAACTTTGTTTGTATATTATAATGGAAATATAAATACAAATGTGTTGCAATCTTACACACTACAAAGACATTTCAGAAATCATGCCAGATAGTGCAGAAGATTGATTTAAAAACATTTAGTGATTTCAAAAAAAGTTTTCAAAACAAAAGTCCTGGTCGGACGGTCGCACCACATGACATTTTGACGCTTAAAACCACAACAAAATCCCAAATAACTAGTATTTTTTGTAAAATTCAAGTGAGTCCATATGTGGGACAGGTAGTTCATATATCTGGTATTTTTTTATCCATTTAAACCTTTTTTGAAATGAAAAGAAATCTGTTTTTCAGAAAATATAGGCGTCACTTCATTGACCCGTCATTGACCCTCTGGGTGGCAACTAGAGGGACAATTAGTGGCGGGTCGCAGTTGTTTGACTACAGACCACAAAGTGGTCCTCGTGAATTCACAGCAGGACTGTTTCTTGATTTTTAATGGTTTCAAAATCTCTGTCACTAGTCTATTTATCAAAATAATTCATTCTTGACTTGTTTTCCTTTAAAGGTTTGACCTTGACTCTTTTTACATAAACCACAGCATCACTTTTTTCATTTTTATTTGGTTATGAGATTCCTATAGAACAGAACGACATGGCAACCTAACCTAGTCACCCAGTCAGCCAGGGAAAAAAATACTGTCAGTCTGACTAAAATCCAACTTTTCAAAGAGACATAAACACACCGGAAAAACTGAATTCGTACTAAACAGAAATTTTCAATGTCGAACGAATAGCCTGTTTCCACCAAGTGATAAAATACACTTTTCAGTACAGCACAGTGGGCAATTATCTGTGCTTCCACAACCAATAGTTCCAATTACAGCTGTGCAGTTAATTGAATTTTAATTGTGAATTCAATGTTGGCTCCCAGCAATCCCAAAAATAAAGGATTAGTTGAGCAGCATTTCCTCTCTTGCTGTGAATCATTTAGTGTAAAAATTGTATTTAGTGTACATTTTTAGGATTACCGGGGAAGTTTCATTTTTCATTAAATATGATTTAAATGTTCATGATTTTGATTTTCTTTTTCCATAATTGAGCAGTCCAAGTTGTGACTCATACCGAAATAAGCGTATCGTACCGCACTAGTTATTAGCACCCTTCTTATTAAGGTACCTAAGCCAGTGCAACGGTACACTTAAGGTGGAGCCGGAAACATTGCAGTCAGTTGACTGATCTCTTCTGCCTGACGTAGAGATGAATATAAGATGCATGAATTTGAAGCATTTTCTCAAACAGCATCCTCTTCTCTTAAAAAGTAAGAATACAACGTGCTGAACGTCCTCCACTGCTGTCCTTTCTTAGCTGAGTTGCATTCTTGATTTTATTGACTAGAGACATTGTGCTGCTCACAATAGCCCTCCAGCTGACTCATCTGGCCTTAGAAATGCAAATTAAATCAAAGGCCGCAGTTCCAAACTGAACTGTGGAGACATGGCTTAATAAACTATCATAATATAGACCAGATATCAGCACCACTCAAGGTGACCAAACTTACTTATGATTTTTGAAAAGATCCATGTCTATAGATGATATTTTGGTATGATAACCTTCCTGAGTGGCAGCTGTATCAGTTATCAGCTCATGAAGTTACCACCCCCTTCAGGTTAATTGATAATTCTAAATTGGGTATATTATACATTTCCTGAATCCTTATGGTCCTGTGAGTATTCCAGTTTTTTTGTTTTTCTTTTTGTATTTTGTGTCTCTAATGTTGTTTATAAAACTAAGCTGGTTCCTCATCTCATTGTGGCGTTCTTTATGTCCTGTATTTGCATGATAAAGACCAGTTTGTGACATTAGCCTAGTTATAGTTTCATAGGAGCCTAATGATGCTCTTCTAGTTTAAGGCTCACAATGACCTGCAACAATGATATAGTATGGGGTATATTATACATTTCCTGAATCCTTGTGGTCCTGTGAGTATTTCAGTTTTTGTATTTTGTGTCTCTGTTGTTCCTAGATGACACAGGGCTAAAAGATAGTATATCATTTAGGCGAAAATTGTGTAAAAATTTGTGTTGTTTATGGTTTAAAGAGCTGCAGTGACCTCTATGTTGGTCAGAAAGATTCACATCTTAGCTTGAATGAATGCTTAAAATGTCCCAAAGACAATATTGTGAAACATTGACAGATATCCTGTACATGAGTCTAAACCAGGATATGCACCAGCATCTAAAGTGTAATTTTCTGAAGGGGGTGGGTAACTTCATGAGCTGATAACTCTGATCCAGCTGCCACTCAGGAAGGTTATCATACCAAAATATCATCTACAGACATAAATATCTTCAAAAATCACAAGTAAGTTTGGTCACCTTGAGTGGTACCGACAAGTGAAATTTTGGGCTCTGGCCCCTGGACTACATATGGTTGGGTGTTCAGTCCGCCCAAAACCGGCCCTGGCACTCAGCATCTCAGGCTTTAATCCGTTTTAAAGAGATATTTCATACCTGTCGGTCTGCAAGTGCAAACTGTGACACAGTGACTCCCAGTCCAGCCAGCGGATTAATGACAACATCAGCAGCATTTCTGATGACGCTTTCAACTAGGCTGGAGTTCACAGCCCAAACCATCACAGGTATGCAACATCTCTCCTACTCTTTTAATAACCTGACTGTCTGATGAAAGTATTGTATTACAGAAGACAAAATTAACTAGTGATGCACCGAATGTTCAGTAACCGAAATTGTTCGGCCGATAATAGAAAAAAAACACTTTTGGTGTTCGGTGGAATAAGTGGGGGAAAAACCGAACAATTAATAACGGCGTGTGGTGACGCAATCAAACAGCGAACAGTTTGGAGTGAGCGGCGTGCAATGTTAATACAGCAAACATGTCAGCATGTCAGATCATTACTTGGATGTGGGAAAAAGCAGAGGACACGAGA
Source organism: Cololabis saira (assembly GCF_033807715.1). Lineage (NCBI taxonomy): Eukaryota > Metazoa > Chordata > Actinopteri > Beloniformes > Belonidae > Cololabis > Cololabis saira. The sequence continues at coordinate 45,476,024 of NC_084588.1, read as the reverse complement.
AATGATCCAGGCTGAGTTGGATTTGGGAAAGCCGCTTGGTGATGGAGACGGTCACGGGACGCACAGCGCAGAAGAAAAGGGCCCGTACTACCGATGCGGTGCGCGAACCCTCACTGTCTGATATGACGAGATCCTCCAAGAAAATAACCCAGATTTTTACAATTATTATACAAGACTTCAAATTGCGGCGATCAGCCCCACCGCTACCCAATTAACTGGATTTGAACGGGAGAAAATGAAAAAGGATTATGAGAAAAAAATACAATAAGTACAGTAAGACAAATTGTGACTGGCGGGTATTTCACTGCACATTTATTTGAGTTATGCAATGGTGAAAAAATTGGCAAAAAAAATGAAAAACTTTGAAGAACCATTGTTCGGTATTATTCGGTATTCGGCCAAGTGTTTATTATTATTTTCGGTTTCGGTTTCAGCCAAAAATTTTCATTCGGTGCATCGGTGCAAATTTTCAATCGGTGCATCACTAAAATTAACCTTATCCACTTTGATTATATTTGGAAACCCACGTCCTATTTAAGGAGATCATGGCATCACTATCTCTGACCACCACTCCAACATTCATACAACATTCACACACGAGCGATGCCCTCACTGACAGATGACTGGGGGTTCAAACCGCCAAACCTTCGATCACTGGACGACCTGCTCTACCACTTGCCATCTTCTTTCTTTCTGCTTTATGGGTCTTAATTCAGAGAAAAAACGATGAATGTAATCAAAAGGTTGTATCTTTGCATAGTTTTTCCATCAAAGGAGCTCAGAATGTACTGTTTCTACAGTACGGCGTGGTCTGAATCACATGCACACATCCCAGCTGATTATGCCGGGATGCAGAGACAAGAAGTGACTTCACAAGAAGTTTAAGACTCCTCTTACATTCCTGGAAAGTTAGAAATGTAGAAATACACAAGCAAATTCAGAGAAATACTGCATAACCTTTTCCCGTTTCAGTACAACCCTGATACATTGATAATAATAACAACAACAAACTGTTTCACTGAGAATCTGCAGCTGCCCTCCAAAATCCACAATCACTTTATGTCTTTTCTTAGTTTCTCTCAACAAATGTGGGAACATTGGCAAAAAGTGAGGTATTTTTATGTTTTCCCACCTGCTGATAAAGAGCTCACATCTGTGCAACCTTCAACCACTAATCAAAGCCCGTCTAAACTCCTTAAGATAATAAATGCTACACCAGTTCAAAAGAATAGAGGTTCGCTGATTTAAAAATAAAAATAAACGAGGTTTGGTACAGTTTTCTCAAAAACAGATTTCAAAATAAACCTCAATAGCAATCTTCATGTTTTCCCTACACTAGTGTAGTGTCTAAAGTTTATCGCTAAACCTGCCTACTACCACCTTAAAAACATTGCTACAATTAAGGGGATTCTGTCTAAACAAGACATGGAAAAACTTGCCTTCATTTTCAGTAGTTTGGATTATTGCAATGGCATCTTTACAGGCCTTAACAAGAAATCTATCAGGCAGCTGCAGCTGATCCAGAACGAGCTGCCAGAGTCCTTACAAACACCAGGAAACTGGACCATATTACACCGGTCATGAAATCACTACACTGGCTTCCAGTGAGTCAAAGAATAGAGTTTAAAACCTTACTGCTGGTCTACAAAGACCTGAATGGTCTTGGACCAAAATACATGTCTACAATAGCAATACCTGTCTACCTCACACTCATTCTACCTGCTTTTTTGCACTGTTTTTGCACTGTTTGTTTGTTTTTTGCACTTTTTATCATATATTTTTTATCTCCACTGCAATGTATATACTGTCCATATTTTGTAATTATATATATCTTTTACTTTTTTACCTTTTACCCCCTTCCCCGCATGCGTGTGTGTGTTTGTATGTTAAGTGTACTGCTGCCAACACGTGAGTTTCCCCATTGAGGGAGCAATAAAGGACTATCTTATCTTATCTCTAGGTTCCCTATGAAGCTCCCAGACCCCTGAGGTTCATCTGGATCTGGTTTGTTGTGGTTCCCAAGAACAAGAACCAAGCAAGGTGAGGCAGCGTTCAGTTATTCTGCTGCTCACCGGTGGAACAAACTTCCTGTAGACCTGAGGTCTGCTCCAACTGTCAGCTCCTTTAAATCAGGGTTAAAAACATTACTGTTTACTGAAGCGTACTCTTAAATTAAACACTTACCTGCTGTATTCTACTGCCCTTACTTTTAACAACTTTTATTATTTTACTTCTTTTCTTATCATTTTATTTCATTTGTTATTTAAGCATACTCTTAAAATAGCAACTTGTGCTTTTTATTATTTTACCTTTTATTTGTTATCAGGGGTGTAGATCCGATGTCAGGATTGGGGGGGACACCAACGTGATTTTAATTTAAATTAAATTTAAATTTTTTTGCCAATATGCAACTCATACCATGCCATAACTTGGTCCATTGATCCATGGATTATTGAAAAGGCTTCGTTGAAAACAGACGCATACGACCGGGAGGAGGCAGGAAAACAGCGGAGAAGTGAGCCACATCTTGGCTACGGGCGGGTACGAATGTAAACAGAACGTTGACAAAAAGTCATTGTCGAGCCCGTCAAAAATTTTTAAAATATTAATTCAGACTAAAAAAAAATAAAAAATTATGGAGTAGCAATACTTTCATTCTGTACACCTCAAAACGCACCGTGGATGTAATATTTTTTTAGAAATATATTTTTAATAAATATTCTACATATTCAACCTTTAAGTCTGAAAATACATTTCTTCAATTTTGAATAATTTAGGGTATTTTTATTGGGGGGGACAATTCATGTTTTTCAAAAATTGGGGGGGACATGTCCCCCCCGTCCCCCCCGGGATCTGCACCCATGGTTATTTACTGTCTTAATTATGTTTCCGCTTTTAATGTGGATGTAAAGCACTTTGAATTACCTTGTTTTGAATTGTGCTATATAAATAAACTTGCCTTGCCTTACTAACATTATTCAAGCTGAACACGCCAGCTGTCACGAGGGGGATGGGTGACTCATCTCCTCCACCTCATACATGTACCACTGTCTTCATCCCTGCTGCACATTGAAAATCGTTGTCTTGCAGCAGCAGCAGCAGCAGCACATGACCTTGTGGGCTGCATGGGAAACAGGCCTCCTCAGCACCAGTGTCATGTTCTCCACCTCCGTCCCTCCGTCTATCTGTCCTTCTGTCCATCTCTCCCTCTGTCCCTCCACACGGAGGCTGCAGCCTCGACCAAAAACCTCAACCATCCTGGATGCTGAACTCTCTGGATGCAGAGAATGCAACGCAGCATCTTTGCCTGCTATGCTTAAACCACGTCCCCCTCCACCCAAAAATTAATAATAAAAGCATGCAACTGAGACAAGTGGGGATTTGAAAAGAAAAACATCCACAGACATGTCAATTTTTGAGCAGAAAAATCAAAGATTATTGTGTTAAATCAGAGCCTCCATGATGGCTGGCACCGCCTTTGCATCATCCCAGCTCCAAGGCTTCCAGATGATATCATGGCTACTGGGGGACAAAAACAACACCAAAACGGACAAGATTGCAGCATTTGACTGTATTAACCGTCTAATTCAAGTTTTAGGTGATTTCAAAGCCATTTTCATTCATTTTGAGCCACCATCCATTAACTAGTGGTTACAAAAACACATCTTCCGAGGGGGAAAGCTTGCTGTTTACTCGGATAAATCAGCTGAAAATGTGCACATTTCTGCTATATTTAAAAAAACGGAAGAAAAAAGGACATAGCCCAGTATGGCGTTTTGTTTTGGGCTATAGGAGGCTACATGTGAATAAATGCTGGTTTTACCTTTGTGTACAGCTGCTCCGACGCTGCCATGACAGTGGTCGCTGCTCCAGTCTGGATCAGGCTCGGCTCCGCGGGGTCGGGGCTGCGCGTCCAGCAGACGGCAGGAGAGCGTGTTGTTGCCGCGGAGACTCAGGGAACAGCCGTGTCTGCTGTCGCCATGAGAACCAGCAGAGCCGGGCTGTGAGGAGCAGGTTTCTGCGGGGCTCACTTTGCATTCTGGGAACGAGGATGGATGAAATGATGAAATGACTCCGTCAGGGGGAGCACTTCTGCGGCGTGGTGGACAGCGACCCCTGCTGGGCAACACGGGGAAACACGGGGTTTAAATGAATATATATACATATTTAAAAAATAATAATAATTTTGAAAATATATATATATAAATATATACAAAATAATTATATAATATATAAATTAAATATATAATAATAATTAAATATATAATATAATATATGTAAAAATATATATATATATACATACATACATACATTCTTATTCAATGAGTCTCCTTTCTTTACATGACTATTGACATTGTACATTCACACTGAAGTCATCAAAACTATGAATTAACACATAAATCAATATATATATAAATATAAAAAAAAAAATATATATATATATATATACACATACACAGTACAGACCAAAAGTTTGGACACACCTCATTCAATGAGTCTCCTTTCTTTACATTGTAGATTCACACTGAAGGCATCAAAACTATAAATGAACACAACACATAAATAAATATATATAAATATTAAAAAAAATAATTTAAATAATCTAAAATATATATATATATATATATATATATATATATATATATATATATATATATATATATATATATATATATATGTATATATACAAAAAATATAAAATATTATATATAAGAATTAGATGGTTAATACAGTCAAATATATATATATATATATATATATATATATATATATATATATATATATATATATATATATATATATATATATATATATATATATATATAGGGCCACATACAGCGGGGAAAATGAGTATTGAACACGTCAACATTTCTCTCAAAAAACATATTTCTAATTGAGCTATTGACATGAAATTTTCCCCATATGTCGGCATCAACCCAAGTAATAGAGACACATAGAAAGAAATCCAAGCATTTATGTCCATAAATTAAGTCATGTGTGATAAAGTGAAATGGCACAGGGAATAAGTATTGAACACGCTTACTGACATTTATTTAATACTTAATGCAAAAACCTTTGTTGGTGATTACAGCCTCAAGACCCCTCCTGTATGGAGAGACCAGTCGAATACATTGCTCAGGTGTGATTTTGGCCCATTCATCCACACAAACTGCCTTCAAATCTTCAAGGTTCCAGGGGTCTCTTCTGTTCAGTTCTCTTCAGTTCTTTCCAAAGATTTTCAATTGGATTCAAGTCTGGTGATTGACTGGGCCATTCTAGCAGCTTTATTTTCTTTTTCTTCAACCAGTTGAGTGTTACCTTGGCTGTGTGCTTGGGATCGTTGTCTTGCTGAAAGATCCAACCTCTTTTCATCTTCAGCAGCCTGGCAGATGATACCAGATTCTGATCAAGAATGTCTTGATACTTTTCTCCAGTCATTATTCCTTCAATGATATGAAATCTACCATTACCACATGCTGAAAAACAGCCCCACACCATGATGCTCCCACCTTCAAACCTGACTGTTGGTATGGTGTTTTGGGGGTAATGTGCGGCGCCATTTTTCCTCCAAACATGTTGTGTCTTATGACATCCGAAGAGTTCAATTTTGGTTTCATCTGACCAGAGTATGTTCTCCCAGAATGTCATGGGTTTATCCAAATGTTGTGTCGCAAACTCCAAACGAGCTTCAACATGCTTCTTCTTCAAAAATGGAGTCTTGCGTGGTGTGCGTGCATGGAGGCCATGGCGGTTGAGTGCATTACTTATTGTTTTCTTTGAAACAACGGTACCTGCTGATTCCAGGTCTTTCTGAAGCTCTCCAGTGGTCCTGGGCTGTTGGAGAACCCTTCTGATGATTGTTTTGACTCCTGTGTCTGAAATCTTGCGAGGAGCACCTGGCCGTGGCTGCTTTATGGTAATGCCGAGTTCTTTCCACTTCCGAGTGATGGCCCCAATGGTACTCACTGGAACTTTCAGAAGTTTAGAAATGCGCCTGTAACCAATGCCTTCAGTGTGTTTTGCAACAATAAGGTTGCGTAGGTCTTTGGACAGCTCTTTGCTTTTACCCATCATGCAATGCTTCTTGTCTAACACCTTGCTGGTGAGAAACCTTTTTAAAAGGCATCAATCAGGACTAAACCAGCTGATATTACTTTGCACTAATAGGGGACAGGTTAACTTTCTAAATACTGACAAACTCCAGCTGATTTCTTGGCTTTCCAGACCTTTTTACCCCTCCTTTTCTTCATTATTCCCTGTGCCATTTTAATTGGGTTGACGTCGACATCTGGTCAATAGCTTGATTAAAAATATGTTTTTTGAGAGAAATGTTGACGTGTTGATACTCATTTTCCCCGCTGTGTAGAGACAAACAACCAGACACACTCACACCTACGGGCAATTTAGAATCACACATGTTTTTGGACTGTGGGAGGAAGCCGCAGCAACCGGAGGGAACGGAGGAACCCACACAAGCACAGGGAGAACATGCTAACTCCACACAGAAAGACCCTGCCGGGCCAGGGAGTCGAACCGGGAACCTTCTTGCTGTGAGGCAACAGTGCTAACCACTAAGCCACCTTGCTGCTCTAAATAAATAAATATACCGTATTTTCTGGACTATAAGCCGCACCTGCATATAAGCCGCATCCGCTCTAATTAAAAAAAAAGATATGCAAGCCACAGATATTTATGTTGTTAGATTAGATATTTATTACATGTACAGAAGGATTTTGAACTGTAAATGATGTACATGTTTGTACCTAAATAGATCCTTTCCTAACAGTGTCTTTTAACACGGCAGCAACTTTGCGGATTAAAACGGGACAGAACCAAGAGAAAATAACCGGTATTTATTTATCTATTTATCTGTTTGAAATCTGCTTTTACCTACTTCTATCTGCTAAAGAAGAAGTAGCGTATTCTTCTTTGCATTTATTTTGTCTTAGTTTTGATTCTAATTCCGGTTAGAGCGCTCCGAGCGGTGGAAGAAAAATCCACAGAATAGAACCTTTGTATAAGCTGCATGGTTGAAAACCTATGAAAAAAGTAGAGGCTTATAGTCCAGAAAATACGGTAGATATAAAATACCAGGATCTCTTGCACGACTGCAGGGGGAAAGGATGGCAGGCATGGCTGTTTCCAGTTTAAACTGTTCCAAGTTATTGTTATTATTATTATTTATTATTGAGGTCGGCTGTAAAGGATTCCCTGCCCAGTCAGCGTGGAGGATTCTCACAGCTATTGGGGTGACGGGGAGGGAGAGAAAGACGGCAGCTCGCAGGATGGGGGAGGCAGCAGAAAGACCAAAAGTTTGGACACACCTTCTCATCCAATGAGTTTCCTTTCTTTACATGACTATTGATATTGTAGATTCACACTGACGGTATCAAAACTATGAATTAACACATGTGGAAATATGCACTTAACAAAAAAGTGTAAAAGAACAGAAAATACGCCTTATATTCTAGTTTCTTCAAATGCCAAGAGTGTGCAAAGCAGTAATCAAAGCAAAAGGTGGCTACTTTGAAGAACCTAGAATATAAGACATGTTTTCAGCTGTTTCACACTTTTTTGTTAAGTATATAATTCATAGTTAATTCATAGTTTTGATGCCTTCAGTGTGAATCTACAATTTTCATAGGTCATGAAAATGAAGACAACTATTTGAATGAGAAGGTGTGTCCAAACTTTTCAAAGTCAGAAGTTTACATTTCACCAACATTACTATGCCTTTAAACAATTTTGTGAAAGCCGAGTTGATGATGTCATGGTTTTGGAAGCTTGTGATAGGTAACCTGACAACATTTGAATTAACACCTCAAACACCCTTTATTCCCTGTGCAACATCATGGGAAAATCACAAGAAAAAAAGCTGCAGAATATCAGGGAGAGAATTGTGGACCTCTACAAGTCTGGTTCATCCTTTGGTATCATTTACAGATCTCCAAAGTTGTCATATCCAACTGTTCAAAGAATTATACATACATATAGACAACATGGCAAAGCCGAGCAATCATACTGCTCAGGAAGGAGACGGGTTCTCTGTCCCACAGATGAATGTGTTTTGGTGTGAAATGTGCTTATCAACCACCAGAACAGAAGTAAAAGACCTTGTGAAGATGCTGGCTGAAGCTGGTGAGGGAGTGTTATAATCCATAGTGGAAATAGCTTTGTACTCAGTACTCAAGTTGAGGGGGGATGAGGGGGGATGGCATCCCCCCTGAAATAAAAACGGTCAAAATCATCCCCCCTGTAAAACTGCCATCCCCCCTTTCCATCCCTTATGTCATTTCATCAATGAATGTGGTTTTACTGCTATTTCAACATTTAGAGTCTACACCAGAAAAATAACACCAGAAAAATAACTTATTTGACAATTTTCACCTGTTTCAAGTAAATTTTCACTTGAAATAAGTGGAAAAATCTGCCAGTGGGACAAGATTTATCTTCTTATTACAAGCAAAAAAATGTTGTTCCACTGGCAGATTTTTCTACTTATTTCAAGTGAAAATCTACTTGAAACATGTGAAAATTGTTGTTTTTTCCAGTGATGAGTCTTGTTTTAAGTGTAATGAGATTTTTTTTTACTAAAATGAGACATTTTATCTAGAAATAAGACAAATATTCTTGTTAAGACTTTGAGTTTTTGCAGTGATTCATTTTACTTATCCTGTGAAGGACAGAGTCATATTGATAAGTTCAGAAAACTGTTTTTTATTGTTGTGTTTTGATGTATTTGATGTAAGCCCAGTGGATATTTAAAGCTTACAGAAGGCTGCATTTAACTGCTGTCAGGTGTTTTGGTCAGTGCTATCATTTGTAATATATTATATTATTTGTAATCAGCACAAATTATCTGTCCCCATATGATAAAATCCACCATCCCCCCTGATTTTTTTTTTTACAACTCGAGTACTGCTTGTACTGATATAAGCTGAAAGGCCACTCAGCGATTAAGAAGATAATACATACAAAAACAACATAAAAAAGACAGATTAACAGTTTGTTAATGCTTGCAGGGTCAAAGGCTGTGATTTTTGTGATGTGAAGGTGACATAAAGGGTGGAAGCATCATGTTGTTGGGGTGTTTTGCTGCAGGGGGGACTGGTGCACTTCACAAAATAGATGGCATCATGAGGAAGGAACAATATGCAGAAGTACTGAAGCAAGATCTCATTACATCAGCCAGGAAGTTAAAGATTGGGTGCAAATGTACGACGAGTATTAGGGCCAAACTAAGACAAAAAAAAATAATTGGAAATTATGAGAATAAAGTCATAATATTATGAGAATAAAGTCGTAAAATTCCAAAAATAAAGTCATAATGTTGCGAGAGTAAAGTCGTAATAGAATAAAGTCATAATATTATGAGAATAAAGTTGTAATATTATGAGAATAAAGTCGGAATATTACGAGAATAAAGTCGTAACATTACGAGAATAAAGTCGTAACATTACGAGAATAAAGTCGTAATTTAGGAGAATAAAGTTGTAATAGAATAAAGTCGTAATATTATGAGAATAAAGTCGTAACATTACGAGAATAAAGTCATAATATTACGAGAATAAAGTCATAATGTTGCGAGAATAAAGTCGTAATAGAATAAAGTCGTAATATTATGAGAATAAAGTCGTAATATTATGAGAATAAAGTCGTAATATTACGAGAATAAAGTCGTAATATTATGAGAATAAAGTAATAATATTACGAGAATAAAGTCGTAATTTAGGAGAATAAAGTCGTAATATTATGAGAATAAAGTCGAAATATTATGAGAATATAATTTATGAGAACTCTAACAGGAAGAGCATCTTCTCCCTGTGTTAAAATGAGGAATATTGAGCATCTTATGAAGTTATATTTATATATTTATAATGTATTTAACAGTACGACTTTTTTTTCAAAATATTACGACTTTATTCTCGTAATTTCCATTTTTTTTTGTCTTAGTTTGGCCCTAATACTCCGTCGTACAAATGGACATTGGCCCAAAGCATAGCTGGTTACAAAGTGACCTAAGGACAACAAAGTCAGTGTTGTGGTGTGGCCATCACAAAGCTCTGATCTCAATCCTGCAGAAAATGTTTGGGCAGAGCTGATAAGGCGTATGCGAGCAAGGTGGCCTAGAAAACAGACTCAGTTATGTTATTTCTGACTGGAGGAAATGGCCAAAATTCCAGCAAACTATCGTCAGAAGCTCGTGGAAGGACACGAAAAATGTGGCATCAGCTCAGAACTAGGAGAAATCAGCAGGACACAGGTACACCCACCTAGTTTCCAGAGATGTCTTGCCAGAAGTGCTCTTCGTGGGAGAAATGCGGCCAAAAAAACATACCACTGATGTTGAAAGGTCAAGTGATTCAACTAAGCAGAAAAACATAGAACCGCATTGCAGAGAAATGGCAAAAGGTGGTCTGGTCATGTGAAAAATGTTAGATATTTGGTTGTAGCAGGAGGCAGTTTTCCTGAAGGGTTGGAGACTGGTACAATAATGAGTGTGTGCAGAAACTGTGAAGCATGGTGGAGTTTAGGTGAGCACTTCTGCAAATGGAGTTGTGGATTTGGTCAGGATTGATGGTGACTTCACTGCTGAGAAATAAAGACAGATACTTCATCATCATGCAACACCATCAGGGACGTGTCTCATCAGCCACATAACATTATCCTGCAGCAGGACAACGTCCCAAAACATACAACCCACTTTCACTGTTAAAAAAAAAAGAAATGAGTCCTGTAAGTGTTGGCATGGTGCTCACTGATCTCAGCATCACCAAGTCCGGGATCAACTGAAGAGAACACTGTTGAAAAACTGTGTGCAAATGTATCTAGAAGAATTGATGCAATTTTGAGAGCAAAGGATGGTCGCAACATTATATTATTTTTCTTTTTCTTCTGTTTAATCACTTTGCATGATGTTAATTGATTTAAAAGGATCTATTTCATTTTGGAGTTTTGAAAGCATTCATATTTCACACTTGCCTAAGATCTTTGCAAAGTTCCAGATAGATAAATATCTGAAACTTTCTTTAGTTAAGGTGTCATTGGAAACGTTCCCATTTAAATCCTCCACATTGTATGGGGTTTCGTTTCAAGCCCGTCAACCATAAACTTCACTGTCAAAATGAAAATAATGAACGACTGTCTTTCAAGCTGTCTTAGCTGCAGCTTGAATAAGTCAGACACCAGAAAGACTTTTCAACATATCTATCTTAGACATATCTTTTAAACAAAAACATGACCTATCTTGGTTGAGCTGGAGCGTCACGGCTACATGTAGATCAGGTATGAACCGGATACCATCCCTGATGTTATATTTCATGTTGCTAAAAGTAATTGAGTATTTTTTTTTGTGTTGTATTTTATGTCAAATAATCCAGAGGTTTCAACTTTTTAAAGATGTCAGATTTAGTAAAAAAAAAACCTATATACACACATTATATATATATATATATATATATATATATATATATATAAATAGACCCAGCTCAAAAAGCAATGAGCACCTGGATACTTACTGTTTTAATAAATGGGGGTAAAACGACACAAAGAACACAATATATGTTAACATTTTACCCTGAAATTATCCTAAAATCAACACCAATAATACAAAATAAAAAAAAAATGTGTACTGTATAGCAAAAAATGAAAAATTGCATGTAAAACTCAGAGAATCTTAAAAAGAAGGAATCTGTGAATGTTTGCAATTTATATAGATCTTTTTTCAGATCAAATATGTGGCCTTCAAACCAAATACACCCAAGCAAATATGTGTTTAATATACCGTATTTTCTGGACTATAAGCCGCACCTGTATATAAGCCGCACCCACTTTTATTTAAAAAAAAAAAAGATATGCAAACCGCAGATATTTATGTTGTTAGATTAGATATTTACTACATGTACAGAAGGATTCTGAACTGTAAATGATGTACATGTTTGTACCTAAATAGATCCTTTCCTAACAGTGTCTTTTAACACGGCAGCAACTTTGCTGATTAAAACGGGACAGAACCAAGAGAAAATAACTGGTATTTATTTATCTATTTATCTGTTTGAAATCTGCTTCTACCTACTTCTATCTGCTAAAGAAGAAGTAGTGTATTCTTCTTTGCATTTATTTTGTCTTAGTTTTTATTGTAATTCCGGTTAGCACTCCTAGCAGTGGAAGAAAAATCCACAGAATAGCTGCACCTTTGTATAAGCCGCATGGTTGAAAACCTATGAAAAAAGTAGCGGCTTATAGTCCAGAAAATACGGTATATACTTACGTGACTGCAAGCATTCTTTCTCCTGAACCTGTTTGATAGCGTCCAATTTTACAATAATAAAAATAAAAAATCTAATACATTGTACTATAGCATGACTTTCACTTTCCACTAGAAAGATATATTTTTGTTGCTGTCCTGAATGTTGAAGATGTTTTTTATGTACTCAATAAAAAACAAAGATTGCTCATGGGTTATTTGGCTTTTAGTTAAAATTTGACAGCCTATTATTTTGCTGATTTTATTTTCCATTACTTACATGTCAGTATGTTGTGTTCTTGATCTGTGCCATGTGTACGATGCTCAATAATATACTCCAGTAAATGATTGCACCATAACCAACGTCAACATAACACACAATACAGTAATTAAAGATTTGTGCAAAACTAGTTTATTTACAAAACAAAATGGCACATTGTGACAGCAGGGCAGCCATATACATGCACAGCTCACATGGATGTAGTGCTAGCTCAGATTTACCACATCACTGGTAAATTGCATCCAAATCAGTAAAGACCATTTAAAAGCACAACACAGGGCTGAGAACAATTTTAAGATAAAACTACTTCAACTCATAATTACACAAGGTCCTTCCCCAAGTTATTACACAACTTGTTCCTAGTACATACTATATATTTTTTTAAATCTTATATTTATGCTTGCACAGCATACAAGGACGCAAAGACAGGTCCCTCATTTGCAGGAATTTATCTTCCAGGTCCCATATACCCCTCCACCCCTCATAAACTAGGATGACTCATTCAGAAACAGCCGTGACCCCCGGGAGGACCGTGGTGCCGGGCTGAGAGAGAGATGCCACGGCACAACACGATTCCAGTGGAAACTTCCAAAACTACCACTCAGTCCGAAGCAACAAAACACCCCCCTCTTATTTCACTGCTGAAACTGGATCCCAGATGTTTTGAATGAACCATCTACCCAGTACTTGTGTTTAGCGTGCAAGCTTTTCAGCATTTTGCTTGAATATTTGCTCGTTCTTTCTTTCAATGACTTCAATTGGGACAGAGTGAGGTTTGTCTTTGGGAGCCATGCTCCACACATGCAGTTCCCTATGACATCTTAACATTAAAGTATTGTATGTTAAACAAATCTGGACTTGGCTTCTGGATTAGTGCTTTGTATCCCTCAAGGAGACGGACAGGATCATTTAGAAAAATTACGGAAAGTGAATGACAACTGAAACGTGACGTAAAACATGCCAAAAGGCCAGTACCCACCCCTGTGTGTGTATATATACAAATGTAAATACACACACGCACCCTTCCAAGCTGAAGGATCCTGAACATCATACTCAAACCTTTCAAACATGCCACTTGTGGTTTGGTCCCCTCTTAATGTTCAGAGACCTCACAGACCATTACTCACACTGTCTTATCGTGTATCTTAACTGACCACAGAAGCAAAACAGGAAGGAACAAAGAGAAATAAGTCCGTTTTGGGGGGTTGGAAGTGCAAACAGTGGAGTCTGGAGCAGATGATGCTGAAACCAAAAAGAAAAGGGGATCTGAAACTATCAGACATTCTGCTGGGTGTTAGCTGGTCTCTGGCTCTGTGAGGTCCAGGCTGGTATGGAGTGAAAATGATGCAAGTGTGAGGGGGCGGGAGAGGTAACGTTACAGCTCTGAGACTTGAGTGGAGTGGGGTATGGGGCTCGGGGCTCGGGGGACGGGGGGGGATGCTGTTGCAGGGGCTGGGCTGAATGTGGATCAGCCTGCGAGTTTACTGGCCACCAGAGAGGGTTTCCTCTGGGGCAGGTCCTGGGGGGTGGGAATGTGGTCTCCCGTAATCTCGGTCTTCTCTGGTGCGGCTGTTGGCAACTGTTTGTTCTTGATCTTCGCTTTAGCCATGTTATAGTCTCCAGAGTCAAAGTACTTTTGCTGTGGGGAGATGAGATTCAAATTTAGAAGTCTGAAAATGAACAGAAGAAGCAGTCATGCATTGCAAATTTGTCTTTAAATGAAAAAATTCATAAATTCAGATTCTTTTTAATAGGGGTGTAACAATATATCGTGCCATGAAATTTCGCGATACAAAAACGTCACGAAACGTGTCGTGGAGGTGACAAAGTGTATCGCGATATTGGGTTATTAATATTAATCTATTGTGTTGACTAGTAATGAGCATCCGACCGCGACCGCACGGACCAAAATCTGACTCCGCTCAGAAGAAACTAGTACCGTTTTGCGGTCCCGTTTTGAGCTCTGAACCTTTACTTATGTAAGGCTGGTGTAGAGTTAAGCCTTACCTTATTAAATTAAACCTTTTTAGTAGGATAAACACAGGGGCAACTTCTGCTGAGTTCCAGTGTACTTTAATGTCCCTCAACAGTGTAGGATTTTAGAACATCAACACAGCAGCTAGTGCTGTATCACTCCGCCCAATCTAAAACAGACTAATCACTACAGATAAACTGACTAGTGTCATTATAGTCCCTGATTTACATCAGAATAGAAAGAATATATTTATAAAATAATGAACCCTGAATTACCAAAATAACCTTCTTAACAAAAATAAATCTCCTCTTACACGTATAAGGTGAGCATGAATCAATCTTTTTTATGATGTAAAATCGTATGTATTTATTTACTTGTATTTATTTATTTCATTTTAGTTGTTAAATTTCTGGAAAAGAAAAAAGTCAAATCATAAGTGAGAGAAACTAATCAGTTTGTGGCTAAATATTTGTACTTGTATGAAACTGAAGATCCATAATGCAAACCTGACAGTTACTTTTAGTTCAGTTTGTGGAAAATGGTTGGCCTGGCTTTCTCTTTAAAACTTAAACAGTTATAAAGCATTACAAACTGTACCAATAGGGCAAACACACAGTATTGTTTTGTATTTTTCAAATAAAAGACGATTTTTTCCAGTCATATGTTCCTCATTCAAGGTTGTTAAAAAAAAAAAAACTGCTATAATATCGTATCGTATCGTGACCTCAATATCGTACCGTATTGTGAGATTAGTGTATCGTTACACCCCTACTTTTTAAAAACATGTACGGTTGGCTTCTGACAACCAGCAAGATTATGGAGCAAAGTTTTTATGAGGGGATATAAACACGTAACTAAATACAGCTTTTCTTCTCTTCTGCAGCACACATATCCACTGTGTGCTCAAAAGGAGATTACAGGAATAAAATAACAAGGTAAATATTTACAGGTTGTATAACAATAGGAGAAATCCACTTTACATGGTTGCTAACCCTTATGGAGGGAAAAAGTATATGTTGTATGCGTTTAAAGCAAAACTCCACAGAGCACAACTTAAACAAACATTCAAGATTTAGCTGTTTGACAGCCAGAACAATGTGTGGAACCAGAGATCCTTTTTATGACCCAACTGATTAATGTATCATTATCAAGAAAGGAAAGACTTACAGATTTATGGATAGACACAAAAGTGTGCATACTGTTGAAAAAACATTCATAGAGGCCAAGTATTAAAGTTAAATAACAGCTATTACAACCAAAATGGATAACTTCAGATTTATATTTAATGATGTGAAATCATTGGTATTTTCCTCATAAGTTAGCTCACTAGAATTCAACAGTTATTTAACAAGCAGGCATGAGAATATGCCTGTACTCCGCTATCACGCGGAACATTTTGTTTTATGGTCTTGTTTTCCACAGTAAATAAAGTGAAGCAGTCATCTCTGGGGGATGGGGATGATCTATGAAACCTGTAATTGTATTCTGGAAATCTGTGGAGGAACATTCTCTCCATTTTCTGATTCTTTACAGAGTAAAAGGATAGCTGATAAAAGGTCAGTGCAACGAAAAGGAAAAATTCAGTTACAGGGACAACAATCCTCAGGTGAACTTTGCATTTTTTGCAGACAAACAAGAGCCAACTCACCCCCTTCTGCAGGCGTTTGCGAAGCAGGTCAGAACCTCCGGGTTTGTTTCCTAAATTTGGGTATCTGGCCTTTAGTTTAGCCTCTTCCACCTTCTCAGGACTGACCGCCTTGTCCTGCACCTCCTGAAAGCCAACAGAAACATGAGACACCAATACAAAGTGCAACAAAAGCAGAAACTCAGCAAACAAATGAATTCAGACACCTCCAGACCCTTAAAACTGGTCAAAACTAGACTTTTACTAAAGTACCCAAAAGATTGAGCTACTAAAATCTGAACATTTTCTTTTGTCTTTAGTCATAAGATGAATCCACCATTAGCACTTGTAAAATTCAGTTTTATGGTGATCAAAATCACTTTCGCGTGGAAAATGTAAACACTGGATCTACCACGGACGACCTTTGCTCTGCACGGTCGGTTGCATTTTTGAATGCCAATTTTGTTTTCAGTTCAATTCGTAGATTTTCAGATGCATTTATAAGTCAAAAAAGACATTTGTAGGGGAAACCTTTTCTGATTGACTGATCTTGCGTTCAGAAATATATATTTTTTTGTTGTTTTTTGTTATTTTTTAGAAGTACAATAAAACCTGACAAAAACTATAAGCAACTGTATTCAAATGTTCACTCGGAAAGGACGTTTTTTTAAACACAATTTTAAGACATTTACATTTAATTTAACTGGGACTTGTAAAAATTGTCAGCTTGTTATTGGCAGCACACACCGTATGTGCATATTCATTGCATTATTATCAAGGTTAAGACCGTTGACTGATATCTTTGTTGAACAGGTTCCACCTGTAACTGTTAAAACAATAAAAATAAGTAGAAACAAAGGACAACTTAATCCTAATAGTTTGTCTTTCAAGTTGTTACTGCAAACATTGATAAGTTACTTAAAACTGCTGTTTTGTGATATAATGATACTGTAGGAACAATTTATCCGGTAGAAAATAGAGAAAAGACTAAAGATCATAACGTTTTTTTTCCCCAATAGTATCTGCGAGGCTGAGGCAAACAAACCCAATATTGTGCCAGTGCCTGGTGTTTATATATTTACATAGATATACATTTACACTTAATTTCACTGAGACTTATGCCTTCTTCTAAGCACTTATAGGAGCAATCTATTTATTTATGCATTTAATGTAATTTATACAATTGTTCTCAATATGGTTTCGTGGAGCTTGTTATTGGCAGCACCGTATGTGCATATTCACTGCATTATTATCAAGGTTAAGACTGTTGACTGATATCTTTGTTGAACAGGTTCCACCTGTAACTGTTAAAAAAGATAAAATGAGGAGAAACAAAAAAAAAACAACTTAATCCTAATAGTTTCTCATTCAAGTTATTGCTGCAAAAAAAATGAGATTATTTAAAACTGCTGTGTTTTGTGACATAATGATGCTGTAGGAACAATTTATCTGGTAGAAAATAGGGAAAAGACTAAAGATCATAAAGTTTTTTCCCCCCAATAGTACCTGCGAGGCCGAGGCAAACAAACCCAATATTGTGCCAGTGCCTGGTGTTTATATATACATATATATTTACATATATATACACATTTACACTTAATTTCACTGAGACTTGTAAAAATTGTTATTCATATTATCTTCATATTGCAGGTTTACATTATTACATAGCAATGTATAGACTTATGCCTTCTTCTAAGCACATATAGGAGCAATCTATTTATTTATGCATTTAATTTAATTTATACAATTATTCTCAATATGGTTTAGTGGAGCTTGTTATTGGCAGCACACACCGTATGTGCATATTCACTGCATTATTATGCATTATATATATCAAGGTTAAGACTGTTGACTGATATCTTTGTTGAACAGGTTCCACCTGTAACTGTTAAAAAAATAAAATGAGGAGAAACAAAAAAAAAAAACCTTAATCCTAATAGTTTCTCATTCAAGTTATTACTGCAAAATAGGGCTGTTCGATTAATCGATTTTAAATCGTAATCGTGATTATGTAATTAGAACGATGTTAAAACGTGAAACTTGTAAAAAATTGCTGATTTGCTGATTTTTTTTTCAGAGATAAAACTTTATATTTTATTATATTTTTTAAAACTTTCAACTTATTTTACAGAGTTTTGCACTTTATTCATTCATTTTTGGTTTAATAAGAGCAAAGTTTGCACTTAAAGCCCAATGGGGCAAATGTTCGATAAAAAAAACTGCATATTTGAAATAATTTCTTTGCCAATCGTAATCGTAATCGAAAATCGGATTTTGAGAGAAATAAAAAAATCGAGATTTTATTTTTGGGCAAAATCGAACAGCCCTAAAAAAATGACAGATTATTTAAAACTGCTGTGTTTTAAATAATTGCATTATTATCAAGGTTAAGACTGTTGACTGATATCTTTGTTGAACAGGTTCCACCTGTAACTGTTAAAAAAAATAAAATGAGGAGAAACAAAAACAAAAAAAAAAACGTAATCCTAATAGTGTCTCATTCAAGTTATTACTGCAAAAAAATTGACAGATTATTTAAAACTGCTGTGTTTTAAATAATTGCATTATTATCAAAGTTAAAATGAACAGGTTCCACCTGTAACTGAAAATAAAAATAAGTAGAAACAAAAGACAACTTAATCCTAATAGTTTGTCTTTCAAGTTATTACTGCAAAAATTGACAAGTTAATCAAAACTGCAGTATTTTGTGACATAATGATGCTGTAGGAACAATTTATCTGGTAGAAAATAGAGAAAAGACTAAAGATCATAAAGTTTTTTTCCTCCAATAGTACCTGCTAATATTGTGCCAGTGCCTGGTGTTTATATATACACATATACACTTATATTTACATATAAATAATAGTAATATTGTGAGGATTACACCATTGAATAGCATTGGCCATTGCATGGCTGCATTAATCAGTAATAGCTTGGCTACTAAGCTTTATATATATCACTAATATAGTGTTAAACATTTCAGATTGCAGATATTTAAATGCAAAAGCAATATATTGTGCTGGGAATCCTGCAAAAAGCCCTAAAGTCAGGCTGCAGTCAACGTGGACCCGCCTGGATCCTGCAGCTAACTTTAGGCCGCTGGTCCACAACAGAATGACAAAGTCGGCCTTTTATCCCGTTACCGTCTCGCCCAGCGACGTCTCCTCCGCCGTCTGCGTTTCTTCGTTGTCCAGCGACATTTTCTCGGCCAGAAACAGCTCGCAAGTTGGACGAGGGACCCCTTAAAGCCGCCACTGGAGAGCTGCAGGAGGAAAAGCTCCCGCACAAAAAAACCCCACACGTCACATGCGGAGACGACGTGCGCGCTCCCGCGGCCCGGGCGCTCCTGCGCGCGCACCCGGCCGCCGCACTGAGCTCGGATTTACATTATGTAACGTGACACCGATCAGCTGTTAGGCCCATGTGCGGGCACGAAATCCTCCTGCAGCGGGTAATCCCTGGACCTGGACGATCCTGCTCCGATTAACGCGCTGCCCTGTCATTATTTTACCTCATTGGATGTGTTGTGTTTCACAAACACAGTCGAAACAATAAAAATAAGTTAAAACTAATAGAAGACAAGTTAAAAACAAGGGGCGTGGTCACAACTATATATCAATATATTTCAAAAATGTCATACTACACAACCAGCACTGCTCCCAGTAGACCACATACATAACAACCTGACAATACATGTACATACTGGAAAATAATGTGCAATATCATTCACTGCAACGTGCAATTATGTAAATATCCGTCTGTTATCTTATTTTATATACCAGTATTTATTATTATTATTATTATTATTATTATTATTATTATTATTATTATTATTATTATTGTTGTTGTACCAGTATTGTATATACCCGTACTGTTTATAGTGTGTCATACTCTGATATTATTATTGTAGTATTATTATTATCAGTACTAGTATCAGTAATCATCAGGGGGGATGGTGGATTTTACTTATCAATTTGATTCTGTCCTTCACAGGATAAGTAAAATGGATCACTGCAAAAACTCAAAATAAGAATATTTGTCCTATTTCTAGTTAAAATGTCTCATTTTAGTAAAAAAAATCTTATTACACTTAAAATAAGACTTATCACTGGAAAAAACAACCATTTTCACCTGTTTCAAGTAGATTTTCACTTGAAATAAGTATAAATCTGCCAGTGGAACAAGATTTTATTGCTTGTAAGAAGAAGATAAATCTTGTCCCATGGCAGATTTTTCTATTTATTTCAAGTGAAAATTTACTTGAAACAGGTGAAAATGGTCAAATAAGTTATTTTTCTGGTGTTATTTTTCTGGTGATGACTGTAAATGTTGAAATAGCAGTAAAACCACATTCATTGATGAAATGACATAAGGGATGGAAAGGGGGGATGGCAGTTTTGCAGGGGGGATGATTTGGACCGTTTTTATTTCAGGGGGGATGCCGTCCCCCCTCATCCCCCCTCAACTCCAGTACTGCCTTTAGCCCTAGATGCAATATAGAGAAGGGATATACCTAACCTGGCTGACTGGGACCCAAATTTCAACTGGAATGAAGTATGGACCAATATAATAACATCTTCCAGAAACCCAGATCATCAGCTTATTCACTTTCAATTTGTACACAGAACTTATTTAACACCTCGCAAGCTTTACCATATGAAGATCCTGGTTAGCTCTTTATGTACACTATGCTTTCAGAATAAACCAGGAACCTTCATGCAGATGGTCTGGGAATGCCAACCTGTTGCAAATTTCTGGCAACAGGTTGCAACTGCATTATCCTCAATAACAGTACAGAATATTCCAATAAACCCTCAAACACTTATTTTAAATAATTTATAAACAATCAATGCTTCACTATGTCAAAAACGAATTTTGCTTGCTGGCCTAACGGCAACAAAAAAGATAATAGCAGTAAGATGGAAACCACCACACACGCTTAACATCTCCCATTGGTATTTGACTTTTCTTGATATTATCTATCTGGAAATATCTACAGCCTGAATCCATAATGCAAAACAACAAAATGTTTTATTTTGGCATATGGCAGCAGATAAAATTAAGGCCAAACTTGAAAGACTACCTTGTTGCAGCTATCCTTGTTCAGTTTTTGATATTATGTTTTGCCTTTGTTTTTTTTTTGTCCTTTGTTCTATTATCTTTGTATTATCTTTTTTCCGTTTTTCTTTATTATCAATTGTTTTCATCGAATGCTTAGGTCCAAGTGGTGGGTTTGGAAGGGGGTGAGAATATGTGTTAATGTTTGTTTAACATCATTGTGGATGCCACCGTTGATAATAAGAAAATCATGAAAAATAAATTAAAACAATTGATCACAAAAAAAACCAAGTTAAAACAATAAAATAAAGTCGTCTGAATCTGAATAAACCTGGTTGTTTGGCTAATGGTTGTTTTCTTCATTGTTGTTGTATTTATGATTTTCTTTTGTCTTCAATTATAAGATTAATCCACCATTAGCACTTGTAACATTCAGTTTTATGGTGATCAAAGTCACTTTCACGTGGATCTACCACAGACGACCTTTGCTCTGCACGGTCTGTGGCATTTTTGTCAACTTCATTTTCAGTTGTATTCGGAGATTGTCAGATGCATTCCATGCATTCAAAAAAGACATTTGTAGGGGAAACCTTTTCATAAGACTGATCTTGCGTTCAGAAATATTTTTTTGAAATCATCAGATATTTATGATTGTTGTACAAGTTCTGTTTTTTCTCAATTTATATCCAATATCAAATCATTTTCCTGAAGTTTGAAAAAAGTACATCAGGAAGTCTAAATCTTTACATATGAAAAGTTCATGTGTTTGTAGTAAAACAAAAATTGATCTTTAACCTTCTTGTAATGTGGATCTACTTATAAATGTATATACTGTTATGGAGTACGAGTTATTCCACTGAGTGACATTTATATGAAAAACAGCATGTCAATGGAAAGTATTTATAGTGTTTTTAGAACCACAGCGAGTCTGTGACCATTTGCCAGAGTTGAATCCAGGCTCATCTGTAAATATCAACTGTCACAACACTTCTGTTGATTTAAGCAGCAGCTACATGTGCAGTGTAAAAAAAACTGTGCTTTTATTTCTAATTCGCTCTTCCTTTTTTTTTTTTAAGCCTCAGTCAGTGGAAACTGTGGTGCAAAGTGTTTATGCGGGTGTAGGGTGCAACATTGTAGACATTATATTTTTCGCAACACTGAAACGCAGTGAAAGAACAGGAAACATGGGTGGGTAAATTAAAACCACAGGCAGACGGCAGATTTTCAAGATTGCTTTAGAAGATATAGATATATTTCTTCAGATTTGAATATTAATGTCAAAAATACATACTATGATATACAGTTTTCACTACATCATCTTAGCATGACAGACGTCACAAGTAGTAACTGAAATATTAATTTAAATATTAAATAAACTGATAGGTAAACTGAAAGTGAATGTGTAAACACTAAACTAACGTTACTCTTTCGATTGCAACACTTCCGATAAAGTGGTTTTGTAACAGTACAAAAGTATTAGAATATGACTATTTTCTGTTTCATTTCCAGTTATGAGAGAAAAAAAATCCACAGTGCACTTCTGATGTTATACTGTAATGTTCTCAGGTCGATCTATTGTGATAGCTTGTTCTTCAGTAGGTCCATGGCATCGTGTTGCACCACGTTCTGTCACCCGGTTCCTCTTCCTTGTACAGTTCCTTGGCGCCAAGCTCAGGAATCACAGGGTCAGGCAACAGAGTTTGGTTTTTAATCTAATATTCAAAGAAAAATCTTACCAAAATCTGTCCTTTCTACTCAATCAGAAAGAAAGTCATAGAGATTTAGCAATTCTGAAGTCCAATTAACATTCTGAATTAGAGCCAGTAGAGTAAAATAGCCTGAACTAAACTGAATAAATTTGAAGATTCTGACTCTCTAGAAGACAAATCACTGGTTTCTACTCTCCTGCCAGACGCTGGAGGGGATAGACAAAAACAGCATGAAAAAGAATTACCTATTCATTCTGCTAACCAGGATTATAAGATTTAAACTCTTCCAGTAACTGTAACCTTTCACCCAGTCCCTACGGTCCAAGGTTGTGCACTTTACAGAGAACAAGGTCTGTTTCTGATGAGTCTCTCAGGTTCTTGGCCACCCCTACCCCCCTTTTGTCAGTTTTGTGTGACACAAGGGATGGACCGTGAGTTTCTGGACACAGGCCCCGGAGTGTCTCGCTGACTGTTGTCCTTAAAGCTCATCTCTTTTCAAATACAAGCCACGGGCAACTGGACTGGATAAGAGTCTATTGCTGGCATGGAGGTGTAACTGAAGCTTCAGTAGTGGTCTGCCAGATGGAAGGGGGGGGCATCAGACTTCAAGAGCGGGGTGAGAACGGCGGGTCGATCGGGGACTCTGTGAAGGACTGCAGCTCGTAGGCAGCGCCGCTGTCCACCTCCATGGACTTCCTGGAGAACAGCAGGCGGATGTCCCGATGGAGGTAGATCTTCCCAGACTTAGAGCTCTGGAACCTGGAACAGAGACCATAAATACGGGAGGAGTGAAACCACTGGGACTGGGTTTGTTTCAGGAAAAATAAATAAATAAAATACACTGTTACAAATATTGTGCTTGATCTACTTAAAAAAATAAAGGCAACTTTTTGCATGAGATTATTATGTAGATCAAGAAAGACTAGTCTTTGTGTAAACTACTATTTACTATGTAAATAATACATTTATCAAAATTAAGTTGACTTTACTTGCAAATGAATTTTGTACATACTTAAAATTAAGTACCGGTAGTTTATACAAAGACTAGTCTTTCTTGATCTACATAAAAATCTCACTACTTAATTTTATGTACAGTCAACTTAATTGTGTTAAGTTTACTTTATTTATCAAAATTGATAAATAAACTGACTTTAAAAAGAAAAAAAAAGAAAAAAAAGAAAAAAGAAGAAAAAAAATAGAAAAAAACAATGAAAAAGAAGAGAAAAAGAGAAAAAAAGGAAAAAAAGAAGAAAAAAGGAAAAAAAGGAAAAAAAGAGAAAAAAATAGAAAGAAAAAAAAATTAAGTTGACTTTACTTGCAAATTAATTTTGTACATACTAAAAATTAAGTAGTTTATACAAACACTAGTCTTTCTTGATCTACATAAAAATCTCATGCGAAAAAGTTGCCTTAATTTTTTAAAGTAGATCAATCAAGATATTTTTTACTGTGGCGTTCTACTTAAACAAATAAAGCATGTTTCATCTAAACGTTGGTCAATCTGCCCAATAGATTAAAATTGTTAAAGGAAAGGTAAATACAACAAGATCATTGCTTGTTGTTTGTGTGTAAATGAAAAGATTGCCTGGGATTACGGAAATACTGCTTGTTAAGGAAAAAATGCACAATGTCTTGTTTTTTGAACAAATGCAGATTAAGTTCAAAACTAGATGTATTCACGTAAAGCAACAAACTTCATTTTTAATTGTTAATATCACAGATTTAAATATGTTATATATACATGCGCTTAGATTTATTTTTTTCAGTGTAGAAACACGGATGCATCACCTCAGATGAACGAGGTAGCGCAGGGTGCGGACTTGGCCCAGAGCATGGGGCTTCTTGCTGGTCTGATTGTTTGTGTCACGGCGACTGGGAACAGAGAAAGTTCTCTGGCGAAGGAAGGTCTGATGTCCGGCTGGCAAGCCTCGTAGGTCATACATCACAACAAACATCTTTACCACCGTCTTGTTAGGGTTGAATAAGGTCTGGGGGGGAGAACCAGAGACGGGCATGGTTGAGCCTCAAAGCTGACTTCATTGAACAGTAAAGGCCAGATAAAATGTGCACTATCTATATCTGAATTTATTTCATTTCATTTTATTCTTTATTTCATTAAAAAAAATAAAACAACTCAATACAAATACAAATACAAATGTTCATAAATTGTGAATGAAAAGGGAGCAGAAAGAAGAAGAATCTTATCTAATCTGCCCCTTTTTCCAAGAAATAAATTCACAAATGACATAAATTACAAATAAAAAAAACAACAACTAAGTAAATAAAAAAACTAAAATAAAATAAAATTACCACCGTCTAAGGGTATGTCAAACTTAACTAACATATTTCATTATATTTACTTAACATACAGGCTTTAATTGCTCCTTTGAATGTAATGTTTGATTTGGATTCTTTGTTTTCTTTATTCAGATTGTTCCATAAACTGATTCCTTTCACAGAAACACAACGTTCCATCAATTTAGTCCTGCATCTCGTTTTTTTTTTTAAATCTCTGTTCCTTTTAAGTTATACTTGCTTTCTCTTTTTTCAAATCTTTTCTGAATGTTGATTGGTAAAGTTTTTTTATGAGCTTTAAACATAATTTGCAGAATACTATAGTCTACTAATTCATGAAATTTCAACAATTTTAACTGAAGGAATAATGGATTTGTTGGATCTCTATATCGTTTTCTATTGATTATTCTTATGGCTCTTTTTTGCAGAATAAAAATTGATTGAATATATGTTTTACAGGCATTTCCCGAAACTTCAACACAGTAGGTCAGATATGGAACAATCAGAGTGTTATAGAAAATGTACAGTGCTTTGTTGTCCAATGAATCCTTTACTTTGTGTAACAGAGCAATTGTTTTTGATATTTTTATCTTTGTATAATGTATATGTGATAAGAGACTTCAAATTCAGAACTATAAGTAGCACAAATGAGCTTAAATCTGCTCCCATATCTGCATGTCACCACTTGAATTTTCAGCTACAACCACTAGGAGTCTCCATATTTTTGTTGTTGCTTGACATAATCTGCTCTTTGTTCTCTGCGGTGTGCATGCTGGTACAAAGATAGTGCATTATCTTGACAGCATTTCTACAAATGTGAAAAGTTAAAATGCTAACCACTTGGATGGTTCCTGATGGAGGTACACGGTAGCCCCTTTTCCCCAGGGACTCCAGGTTTATCACACCCTGTGAAAAGAAAAACAGAAGACACTCCTGGCATCACAAACAGGCACAGAAAAAGGAACTTGCACAATTTATAGAGACAGTTTAATCTCTTGGTTCAGCCATGGAGGGTAAAGTGACACGGAAGTTACGTTTGCTGCAGAGAAATAAAACTAAGCTCACCATATATGGTGAGGGAGCGTTGTCGTCAGAGACGCTGTAGAACAGCACGTCCACAGGTAGGGTCAGGTGACTTGGGCAGAAGGATCCGCTGGCTCCCACCTCTGCGGTGAAACCGTCCACCGTCCCTAAAGGCTCTAGCCGGTAGTTCAGCACACATTCCTAATGAAATAGAAGTCAGAGTTAAACATTTTCTATAATTCTTCCCAGTGGCGTCAATTCAGTGGAAGCTAAGGTATGGCAAGGTTACGAGTCACAGAACTTAACTAGAGTATCAATCAACACGTCCAGCAAATACTCATCACAGAAGTTTATGTAGCTTATCTGTGTGTTTAAGAAAATTGGAACTTTTTCAAATGCAGTCTCGCTCACTGCAAAAACTCTAAATCTTACCAGGAATATTTGTCTTATTTCTAGTTAAAATGTCTCATTTTTAGTCAAGAAATCTCATTACACTTAAAACAAGAGTCATCACCAGAAAAATAACTTGTTATTTGACCATTTTCACCTGTTTCAAGTAAATTTTCACTTGAAATAAGTAGAAAAATCTGCCAGTGGGACAAGATTTATCTTCTCATTACAAGCAAAAAAATCTTGTTTCACTGGCAGATTTTTCCACTTATTTTAAGTAAAAATCTACTTGAAACAGGTGAAAATGGTTGTTTTTGACTTTTGTCTTAAATGTAATGTGATTTTTTTTGACTAAAAATTAGACATTTTAACTAGAAATAAGACAAATATTCTTGTTAAGATTTTGAGTTTTTGCAGTGTATAATAACTAGTGAAATCAATCATGTTGTTCTGATTTGCATTTGTAGTTATTCTATATGTATTAAGTAATAGAATAACCAATACAAATAGACAGAGTAATTCCATAAATGTATTTAAAAAACAAACATTTACATTTTCCCTTGAAGCCAAGGTGTAGCGGCTGCCATACCTTGCCATACCCAATTGACGCCCCTGATTCTTCCCAACAGCTTAACAAATCCATGAGGTTATCTGATTATTTTAGGGTTAGGTAACTTCTGCATGATGGTTATCTGAGACAGCCAAGCCTGAGACAGCTGATACAGAAATGGGAGTTGACTGAAGAAGACGGATCGAGTGTTGTACCTCAAAGTTTCCCAGCAGGCTGGCAGGTGGAGCACTGGTACTGAACAGCTGCTGAGCCTCATCTGTAAAACCTCCATCTCTCTTCAGACACACCCTGCAGGGTTAAACCACACATGCTGGATCAACTCGTTTTCAATACATGATGTAATGCCATCTAAGGATGATTCTCACAATACTTTGACAAACATCCCGGGCGAGGTCAAAATTACCTGAGACTGACTCATTTAGTTGCACATTTGTGGGTCGGCATGCTCACAGATTCAAACTTAAAACGCTATTTTAGTTCAGTCAGTCAAAACACTGGCCCACAGTTGGAGTGAACTTTCAACCCAGAACGCTGAACTCCTCATGCATCTGCTTCATGAGGAGCAGCATTGAGCTTCCACCCACTTCTGCGGTGTGTAGGCAGGGCTATGAATCTCCGTGTATATGAAGCCAGCTCATTTCTGACTGCCATTTACAGCCCGATTCGTGCAATCGCAGCTGCAGTCATGGAGCTGCAGAGCCTCAGCTGATGGCAGTGTGACAAAAAACCAGACCTTTCCTGTCAGAAGTGCTATTCTTACATCTCATACACAGAGGACCTCTTTGTCCTCGCAGGAAGCCCAATAAAACAATAAAAAAAAGAAATAATCTACTCAGCAAAAATGATATAAGCACAAGTGTGTGAAGTTTTCCTATTTTCAGGCATGTTGTTTTGCCTTCTACTGTTTATATTGTTTTATTCATAGCGCCCTGTAAATGCAGCAGTATACAGGACTGTCTCAGAAAATTAGAATATTGTGATAAAGTTCTTTATTTTCTGTAATGCAATTGAAAAAAAACAAAAATGTCATACATTCTGGATTCATTACAAATCAACTGACATATTGCAAGCCTTTTATTATTTTAATATTGCTGATTATGGCTTACAGTTTAAGATTAAGATTCCCAGAATATTCTAATTTTTTGAGATAGGATATTTGAGTTTTCTTAAGCTGTAAGCCATGATCAGCAATATTAAAATAATAAAAGGCTTGTAATATTTCAGTTGATTTGTAAGGAATCCAGAATGTATGACATTTTTGCATTACAGAAAAAAAGGACTTTATCACAATATTCTAATTTTCTGAGACAGTCCAGTATACCTTTAATTTCTTCTTCGGTGTTTTTTTATACTGCGACTCAGTTTGACCGGTGAAGCTGAGCTGGTGAGTTGGTATACAAAATAATTTTAATTTGTGTTAAATATCACAAATATGTCTGTGAAATTAATATAGGGATGTTTATATTTTTATGTTTTTCAGTTGATTACCTGCTGACGGCACAATCACTGTTTTAAGTTTGAAAGTAATAGCATGTGTGGAGTTGTTAACGAAGAGAAATGAACAAGTGGATAAGACAGTGGTTGTGTGTTGGAGCTGAGTGTGACACTGTTTCGCCGGTTTATTTATTGGTTTAACACCGTTAGGTCGGTAAAAAAACGCACAACAAATAAAAACTGCAGTGGAGACTGTGCCAATACGTCATCTTTCACTATTCAAATCCTGTGTGCTGGTTTATCCTACAGCTGACTTGGGAGGGCAATGTTACATAAAGATACTTTTAATCTTTAACATCTATCAAATGTGAACATATCCTGACCTTGACTAGGAACAACTGGATTTTACTACTTCACTAACAGAACTCTTAGGAGAGAGAATGCCTACCTTTTCCCAGAGGCCCAAGGCAAACCCTTACAGCCAGTCAGAGAGGTGTCCAGGTCAAAGTAACCTGTTTGATTCTTCCTCTGAGGAACCTGCAGCAGACACACAGGATATAATTAACAAAGAGCTACCGCGCGCTCACAGAGAGAGAAAAAAACACACACAATGTAAAACATTTGATCAAACACATAGCCAATAAAATATTTTCCTCATAAAAGAATGGATATGATTTATTGAATACTTAATAAAAAGCCATGATGAAAGGTTAAGTGACATTGGAATATTGCAGTTTGACTTGTTTTTTTGCAATGTGAGTCAGAATGTGTAAGCATGAACTTACAGGACTGTCTCAGAAAATTAGAATATTGTGATAAAGTCCTTTATTTTCTGTAATGCAAAAATGTTATACATTCTGGATTCATTACAAATCAACTGAAATATTGCAAGCCTTTTATTATTTTAATATTGCTGATCATGGCTTACAGCTTAAGAAAACTCAAATATCCTATCTCAAAAAATTTGAATATTCTGGGAATCTTAATCATAAGCCCCTTTCACACAGAGATTCCGCAATATTGGTGTAAAGAAGTCCTGCCAATACGCCGCCTTTGTTGGTTCACACAGAACCATACAACGCCGGCATAACGCCGCTCCCGTCTGTAAATTCACACAGCATGCCGGCGTTCCGCAATCAGAGGCGTGACGACAGCGTCAGTCCGACCGTCATGTCAGCGGCATGCCGGCTGTGTCATTCACACAGACCCCGTTTCGGCTCTGTGACTACCTCCGCTGCCGGCTTATTGGTGGGGCCACTTGGCCCCCCCATTCCGCCTCCGTGACTTTCACACAGAACAGCGAGGCGGCTTAAAGGCGCAACGTTCCCGCCTCGAACTGGCTGTGTGAAAGGGGCTTTAAACTGTAAGCCATAATCAGCAATATTAAAATAATAAAAGGCTTGCAATATTTCAGTTGATTTGTAATGAATCCAGAGTGTATGACATTTTTGTTTTTTTAAGAAAATAAAAGAACTTTATCACAATATTCTAATTTTCTGAGACAGTCCTGTAAGTGTTGCTCAAGCTCAAGAGAGAGAGTGTATGTGTGTTTGTGTGTGTGTGTGTGTGTGTGTGTGTGTGTGTCTACACTTCAGCTATATCAAGTGAAAGTGATCAAACAAGAGGAAATTATGATGAAACTCACTGCTACAAAGTGACAGAGCTGATGAGGTAGGGATGACTCACATGCCTTTTGTCCTGCTTTGTGTATGTTTTTGTCTCTACATTAACTCAGGATAACAACTCAGTAACCCGGCAACGATAAAACAAAAAACAGCTGGCGGATATTTCAGTCTCCTGACGGCAAACATTGTCTGCACTCTCGCCGGTAAATGCACTGACAGCAATGCTTCACATGGCTTGAGATCAGAGGTCGCGAGCGTGGTGTTGTGATTACAGACACAGACACAGGATACTGGCATGTGATCGGAGTATTGAGACGACTAAAATGCCAAACGGAGAATGTCAGAGTTGCTGTGTAGATGCTGATGGCGTGTTTGAGAAGGCGTGCCTGCCGTGTGTGTGTTTCTTACAGGGCTGGAGAGCAGAGGCAGGCCAGTGCAGGGGTGGAAGGCCTTGGTTGCTGTGGCATCTAATGAGTGGCGGTTCTGTTTCCTCCAGCTGTTGCAGGGACGCAAAGGGGAGGGACTGTGAGGACGCTGGGGACAAGAAATGAGATTGTAAGTAAAAGGAAATCCTCTACAGCGCTCATATCGTCCTCCAAACAAAAAACATTTTAATTTAAGGAGATTATTTACAGGACTGTCTCATGAAAATTAGAATATTGTGATAAAGTCCTTTATTTTCTGTAATGCAAAAATGTCATACATTCTGGATTCATTACAAATCAACTGAAATATTGCAAGCCTTTTATTAATTTAATATTGCTGATTATGGCTTACAGTTTAACATTAAGATTCCCAGAATATTCAATTTTTTTGAGACAGGATATTTGAGTTTTCTTAAGCTGTAAGCCATAATAGGCATTATTAAAATAATAAAAGGCTTGCAATATTTCAGTTGATTTGTAATGAATCCAGAATGTATGACATTTTTTTTTTTTTTTTTTTTTTTAAATTGCATTACAGAAAATAAATAACTTTATCACAATATTCTAATTTTCTGAGACAGTCCTGTATATATAATGTCTACAATTACAGCTTTATTAATTGGTAAAAAGGAGGGAAATAGTTGGGCAGTTAACAGGCTTATTAAGCTTTTTTTCTCAGTTATTGAAACGATATGCACTATTTTTATGACTGCAAGCTCAAAATGAGAAAAAGCTTATTTTAAAGACTGGAACGAAGATATTTGTCTCCAGTTAAACTCTTTATCTCTTAAAATTGTCTATAAAAGTCTCACACAAAGATTATATTGGTATAAAAATGGCAAAAACATGATAATAACTATGAAGTACAAAATGGGTTATAAAACTCAACATTATTGGGGGAAAAAATGAACTAAAGAAACACCTACGTGGGCAGTAGGAGATGGAGCCACGCCCGGCCCGGATGTGCTGGTGCATCCAGACTCCGACGGCGCCCTGTTCTCATCTCGGAAAGCTGAAGCCTGGGATTGCGCACAGTTCTGCATCTGCATCTGCATGTGGGACTGAGGCGGAGGCTTGCTGTGGTCGTGGCTTCTGTTACAGTTTGTGGTTCGGCTGGCGTAATTGCAATCCCAGCTAAATATCTGGGTGTTTCTGGGACTGTTCTCGAGGAGCGGGGAGGTCGAAGGGGTTTCATGGCTGCTGGGGGTCCTGACTCTGAGTTTTTCCTGCGGGGAAGTTCGTAAACGTTGGTCGGCCTGGAAGTGGGGCTGGCCGTTGAATGAAGGTTCTTCAAGTGTAAACTGAGCCCCGTTCTGGGCCTGGGTTGAATGGCGTTCGGTTCCTGGTCCGACTTGGGGCTTGTCTGTGCAAACAGGCGTGTGTGAGGCGGCGTTGTGCGTGCTGCCTCTGTGAGGTTTGTGATTGGGTGTGTGGCCGTTGCTGTAACCGTTGCTGGCAGTGTGTGATGCGTGTGGGATGTGTTGGGTGTGGGTGTACGTGCGGACTGTGTGTGTGACCGTCGTGGTGTGTACGTGGTGCAGAGGGCTGCCGTTTCTGCTGTGCCGAGGGGACAGAGAGGGGACGGACAGCCTCTCCTGGATCAGCCTGGTGATGTCTTGCACGGCCTGAGCGATGAGGGAGCCGTCTCTTTCTTTCTCCCTGCCTTTCTCCCTCCCCCCGTCTTTCTCCTTGGCTTCACTCCTCTCATCCTCTCCGTCTCTTGTATCCGTCATCTTCAGCTTCCTGCAGGCTGCAGGTTTAGGGGAGGAGCTCTCCCGCTTGACGAAGGAGGTTTCGCTGACAGGTGTGCTGATACGGGTGGGCCACACGCACCCCGCGGGGTCGTAGGGCGGTGCTTCGGCCTCTTTGGTCTTACTGGCAGCTACGTTGTCGTGGTTACTGCCCCACATGGCTTTGGGAGGGTTGTCGGAGCCGAACAGGCCGGGAGGAATGGGCGGTGCTGTCGGGTCGCAGAAGTTGAGCCTCTGTGCGATGCGGGCTATAACTTCCTGTCTCTCGTGCAGCAGGGAGCCGATCAGGGGGTTGGTCTCGGTGGCCGCCGGCCTCGGGGAGGGGCAGCGCGGCGGCTCGGCCATGGACAAATGCTTAAAACCCTTTAAGGGGTCGGCGTTGGGACCCACGGACCGATCGCTGCTGTTGGTACCGGGACCGTAGTCCTCCACTTGCGTGGGGTCAGATAAACCATTAAGGGCAGAGTACAACCACTTCCCTGCTTTGCTCGTGGGCAGTGGGGAGGGGGAATGAGAGCGGGGCGGCGTCGGGGAGTGAGGAGACTTCTGGAACAGCGGCGAGCCCTGACGTGGGGCCATGTTGACCTGGGGAAGCTCTCCGTTCTGATACGTGTGGTTCTCGGCGGGCTCCTGGCTCTTCTTGCTGTACGGATGCGGCAGTGACACGGCGGTGTGGGGAACGCTGTTGACGGGGATGTTGTTGATGGGCAGGTTAGGGATGGGTAAGCCGTTGAGGAGGAGACCGGACGAGGCGTTGGGGCTCTTGTTGTACATGTTGGAGTTGTGGTGGGGGTTGTCTTTGCTGGGGTCCTGGCTCTTCTTGAGGGTGGGCAGGCCACCATGGCTGTTCAGGTTGGGGCCGAGGCCGGGGTTCTTGCTGTACAGCGGCGGCAGGCCGGTGTGGATACTGCAGGCCAAGGCGGGATACGTGGGTTGCCGAGGGAGCGACTGGACACGAACCTGCAGCGCGACACTCTGTGATACGTTGGGGACGGGGAAAATGTGCTCGGATGGCGGCTGAGAGAACTGCCACACCAGGTCTTCATCAGCTGCACTGATCCTGTTAGACCAAGTAAACAACTGTTACTTTGAGTTTAAACTACTTAAAAACTGCTCGAGCTGTGCATTTGAACAAGGATATTCTAAGCTAGTAGGGGTGTAACAATATATCGTGCCACGAAATTTCACGATACAAAAATGTCACGAAACGTGTCGTGGAGGTGACAAAGTGTATCGCGATATTGGGTTATTATTATTAATCTATTGTGTTTACTAGTAACGACCGCGACTCGACCCGTGGACCAAAATCTTACTCCGCTCAGAAGAAACTAGTACCGTTTTGCGGTCCCGATCACGGGACTCTTGCAGGGTTTTAAGCTCTGAACCTTTACTTATGTAAGGCTGATGTAGAGATAAGCCTTACCTTATTAAATTAAACCTTTTTAGTAGGATAAACACGGGACAACTTCTTCCAGTGTACTTTAATGTCCCTCAACAGTGTAGGATTTTAGAACATCAACACAGCACCTAGTGCCGTACTGTGGCGTATCACTCCGCCCAATCTAAAACAGACTAATCACTACAGATAAACTGACTAGTGTCATTATAGTCCCTGATTTACATCAGAATATAAAGAATATATTTATAAAATAATGAACCCTGAATTAACAAAATAACCTTCATAACAAAAAAAAATCTCTTACACTTTTAAGGTGAGCATGAATCAATATCTTTTATGATGTAAAATTGTATGTATTTATTTACTTTTATTTATTTATTTAATTTTTGTTGTTAAATTTCTGGAAAAGAAAAAAAGTCAAATCATACATGAGAGAAACTATTCATTTTGTGGCAAAATATTTGTACTTGTATGAAACTGAAGATGCATAATGCAAACCTGACATTTACTTTTAGTTCAGTTTGTGGAAAATGGTTGGCCTGGCTTTCTCTTTAAAACGTAAACCAGTCTCTTAAACTTGTCCTTTCCAGTCATATGTTCCTCATTCAAGGTTGTTAAAAAAATACTGCTATAATATCGTATCGTTATCGTGACCTCAATATCGTGTATCGTACCGTATCGTGAGATTAGTGTATCGTTACACCCCTAGTGTCCTCTAGCTTTGATCATGTAGTCCGATGGGATCGTTGAAAAGCCTCCAACCCCCCGTGTCGGTGAGTGTTATGTCTGACCTGTACAGGATGTTTCTGGGGACAATGCCATGCGAGGCACTGAGCCAGGCGCTGAGCTGGGAGAAGAAGACGTAGGAGCGCACAGCCAGTAGCAGGGTTTTCTCCTCGATGAACCGATCCCCACTCCTGTTGAAAACACAGTTACAAGGAGGTGAAACTGTGCCAGTGTGTCAGGTTAATGAGAAAATGGTCAAGGGATGTGGGAATTTTTTTTTCCTTCTTCAAAAACAGCTTCTCGTCTGCACGTGTGAGTAGGAAAGTGGGCTATTCTGTCAGGCCAGCTAACCCCCTGAGTGCCGAGTCAAAAAAGGATTGTTTACTATTAATATCTTACACAGAATTTTTTTTAATATGGAATTTTTTTGTAACAATTCAGTATTTTCTTGTTTTTAAAACATATTTTTTTTTAGGCTAGAAATCACTTTTGACTGCCTATATGCACTGATCAAGTCTATCACTCAAACCACTAGCCAGTGACTATTGATCATCTTTTTACGATGAATTGCTCGACTGGAAAACACTGGCTCCAGACATTCATGTGGAGTTAAGTTTGTCAAGTATTGCTACTAGGCCTGTGTTGAAAAAATCAATTTCCCAATTCTAGATCGATTCTCATATTAATTCCTAAAAATCGATTCATATGTCTAAAGATGGTTATTTTCTTTTATTTATTTATTTATTTATTTTTTTTCATCATTACATTACAACTTTTGGTTATTATTTTGTTTATCCCCAAAAGAATTGTGTTTTGTTGGACACGAGAATACCGGTAACTGGTGCCATTTTTTTGCCTTTAAATATGTTTAAAGGTATGAAAACATTAAAGTGTTCAGTTATAATTGCATAAATGGTCTATATTTCATTACTTTATATACTGTCTTGGGGTTACATTTGCAAAAAATGCTAAAAAACCAAATTCTCAAAAATGAAAAACACAAGTAGACCAAAAATGGAACAACGGAATGTGGGAAAAAATAAAAGCGATTTCATCCGTCTCTGTTTCCTCCCTGGATCTGTTTGGTAATTCTGACCCACGATGTTTCTGAAAGCAGTTCTATCAGCATTCTGGAAGCTGATTGGTCCTTACAGCATCATTAGCTGCCAATACTTGCTGTTTAATCTCAATATAATACTAGTAGTAATATGTTGCAGAACTACAGTCATATAATTCATGCAACAGCTCAAAAAACAGTTTTAATAACACTAACCCAAATCAATATCGGAATCCTATCGAATCGAATCAAATCTTGATAATCGATTCTGAATCTTAAGAATCGGAATCGAATCTTGACATTTGAATCGATCCCCAGCCCTAATTGCTACAGGAACAAAATCAAACAAAAAAGACCCCCCCCATCCCACCCCATGGAAACAGCCCTGTGACAGAAACAGCCTCTATCAGTAAGACTAAAGTACATGCACTGCTATTCTGCAAAAACTGTTAGCAAATGACTTAAGGAACACCACTAGGAGCCCAATAATTTGACTCATCCTCCGAACTCCCAAGCTCCCAATCCAATCAAACATCCACGGGATGCCCAGGAGCAAGGCCCATCTATCTATGGAGGGCTTATCCTGCAGCCCACAGGGCCCGTATAATCTGCTGCCAACGCCACAGCGACAGACACCTCCAGGTCCTGAATGCATGCTCCAACAGTCAGGCCTGCTCCCATGCAGAAGAGGAAATTATATGATATAAACCAAGTGCAAGTACTTTCAATAGGTTATGCAATTTATCATTCCTTTGGTTAATTTTGTGGCTCTTTTAATCAACTATGTTTTTCAGTGTCCATGCTAAATTCTTTCAGACATTCAGTGTATTTTGTTTCAGATTTACTTCATTTACCCATTACATCATCTTGCAGCATTTATTCACTCTTTCCTTTTCCTATTTAGACCTGTACAATCATACTTGTCTTTGACCCAAACTGACTTTGAGCTGAAACATGAATGAGCAGCACCTGATTCAACTCTTGTTCATTGTTCTTGGATGAGCCTGATTCTGGCAGTAAAAACCACTGATTATCACCCGAGACTCAGCTTCACTGTTGGCTATTAATATGTTCAAATGCAGACTATTTTAGTACGCTCATTGAATGCTTCACTGGTCCCGACACACCTGCAGTTGCGCTGACGAGACTCTTCACTTCCTTTAAAAAATGGTGCAGCCTAACTTATCAATTTTGCGTCAACGAAGAAATACTGTTAAGACAACAGGGAACTAGAAGGCGTGCATTTGTGTTTGCTACTGTGCAAGTGCAATCATGTCCAACTACCATTAGCCGTTAGTTCTGGGGGACACTCAGTAACAAAAGTCTGGAGAGAAACAATCACATTTGTCTTATAAAAACCCCAAAAAAGACAGTTTTTACTCGTTTCTGTGCAAACTGCAAATTAAGTTATTTGTTCTTGATCTGCTCTGGGAGATTTTTTTCCCCCTCAACGTCTAAATCCACCTGTACAAGAAGATTTTTTGTGCAAAAAATGATATTGCATCAACAAATTAGAACAAAATAAGCAGCGTTAGGTAAAGGTCAGGGTAAAGCCCTACTTTGGCCAGCAGTAAAAACAGCTAAGCCATAGGTCAAACTAGGGAATAACGTACTGTTTATGTATCTTGTCTTTATTTTGCTGACCATAATCTTGTTTATATAATTAAATCTGGCGTTGTGATTTCCAAGAATTTAGAGAGTACTTTTTCTTTGTGTTTTTCCTTACGTGTATTTGTACAACAAAAAAAGTATAAAACATTTGTGTGTGTGTGTGTGTGTGTGTGTGTGTGTGTGTGTGTGTGTGTGTGTGTGTGTGTGTGTGTGTGTGTGTGCCCCCCTTACTGTCTTGGAACCGGTTGCAGGGTCCACCTCTCCAGCAGCAGAGCGTCTTGTTTGATGATCGGGTCACTGATGGGGTCACTTGGGGGGCACTCGTCGCCATAGCAACAGTCTGGCAGGAGCATGACCTCGATCATGATGGGGATGCTGTTCCTCCAAAGCAGGATCACCTCAGACCGGGTTCGCCTCGCCTGACGACACTGTTCAAACACGGCCGCGGACAAAGGTGGCGGGTTAGTGATCATTAGCCAACGTCGGGGAGACCTTGAAATTCAGGGGCAAATCAGAGGCGACCCGGATGGGAAGCAGCCGCACTCTGACACGACGCCGACATCTGAGCTAAAAGAATTCAAAAGCTAAGTGTATTTTTCCCCTCTGAATTCCCCTGACTGTATATTATACTCAGTTTATCAGGTGCACCAAGCTTGAACTGCAAGTATAACTGAGCCCTAAGAGGAATGAGTTTGTGATGCTACTGAGACGTTTGGCTCTCACCTGTGTAAATACATTCATGTCAATGAGTGCTGGGTTTTGATTAAAATAACTGACTGCATTTACATGCATCAATAACCCTTTTAAAACCCAAATATTGGCAATAACCCGAATTTGCACGGCCATGTAAACACCAATAACCCCTTTGAATAACCCGAATTTGCTTTTTAAAAACCTGAATATGACCCCTGGGTTACTCCTTTTAAATCCCGAATATTCGGTCATGTAAACGCCAAACGGGATATCCCGATCAAAAGGAACATGAATTTGTTTTCTGTGCATGCTCTGTTCACAAGGAATCCTGGTCTTTTGAGTCCAGGAAGTACTTCTAAACACGGCGAAATGCAAGACCACGTCACACTTTTGGAGTGAGGAGGAGACTAATCACTTCATAAATGTAATGAAGGATATGAACATTTTGGCATTTGTAGACGGTAGAAAGTATGGGGATAACAAGATTTAAAAGAAAGTGAGTGAAAAGTTGCGCGAAACAGCATTTGTTTTGAATTTGGATACAGGAAGAAGAAGCGGAAATGACGGGAATTGCGTCATTATGTTCTCCGCGCGTCACTGGTTTGATCCAGATATCCCGAATGATTAATTACCATGTAAACGGAATATTCCGAATGTTTCAGTAACCGGAATATTAGCAATAACCCGAATTTTGACTCCATGTAAACGTAGTCACTGATGATATAACAACATTTCATGAAAAAAAAGATTAGAGAAGTTAAGATTAACCTTCCTTCATCTACAGATGTGCCTACCTGGGGCAGTTTGTCGCTGCATTCGTGCTTGTGGAGAGGAGGCATGGCCGACTGTGCCGGCGGGCAGTGCAGCCCCTCAGTCCTGCCCTTCACCGAATACTCCGGTGTTCTTCCTCTGTGATGAGCAAGGTCAGGAACACCAGGAACTCCTCGGCGTCATACTCAAAAAACTCCTCCGTTGCATCTAGAAGAGAGAAAGGAGCAGGGTAGAGTCAGCACTTTCAGAATGGAAACAAACAAGGAAGCAGCTGGAGGAAAACAGCACACGTCTTAATGTGCCTCTTCTGTGATTGATGCCGGGCCAGTAAAACCCAGACTGCCTGCATATCACTGTTTAGGTTTTTTTGCTTAAGTGGATACGGTTATTTAACTGAAGCTCAAGAGGCTCGCTTGGAGAGGGGGTGTGGGGGAAGCCAGTGGATGACACAAGTTTTCCAGTTTGGCCGTTTCAAAAGGAATATATTTAGACCTTCCACTTCAACTGAGCTTGCGGCTGAAGACGCTCACTGAGTATTCCTTTGTCAGTGTGCACTAGCAGGCAGACACACGCTGTATTGATGTTGACATCATTCACACGTCGGGAAAACATCCAAACAAAACAACTCGACCAGATTCACGAGGAAACAGCAGGATAGTAATTTCCACCCGAGCTGCTTATTCCTGGGTGGGGCCGGCAGGTCAGAGTTGGGCTGATTCAACCTTTTAACTGGGTTGGAATAAGCTTTTCCCCTCTGACTTTGCTGAAATCAAAAGCCACAGATGTTACCGACAACAAGTAATCAACTGACTGTCACAATCAAATTACGGCTCACAGAGAGCCAACACTGATGTATATTATTATTCACAACATTTGAATTCATGGAAGATAGTGAGAGATCCAAGATCCAGGCTTATGTCACAAGTTAAATGTTTGTAATTTGAAAGTTTGGCAGCTGGTTTGACTGTTCCTTTGGTAGGGATGGGCGGTATGGACAAAAAAATGTTATCGCGATAATTTCTGGCAATTTATCCCAATAACGATAAAAAAAATACCAATACAAAAAGTGCCATCAACGGGAATCTTTCTTTCTTTCTTTCTTTCTTTCTTTCTTTCTTTCTTTCTTTCTTTCTTTCTTTCTTTCTTTCTTTCTTTCTTTCTTTCTTTCTTTCTTTCTTTCTTTCTTTCTTTCTTTCTTTCTTTCTTTCTTTCTTTCTTTCTTTCTTTCTTTCTTTCTTTCTGGCATTTATCCCAATAACGATAGTCGTTTCTTTCTTTCTTTCTTTCTTTCTTTCTTTCTTTCTTTCTTTCTTTCTTTCATCCCAATAACGATAGTCGTTTCTTTCTTTCTTTCTTTCTTTCTTTCTTTCTTTCTTTCTTTCTTTCTTTCTTTCTTTCTTTCTTTCTTTCTTTCTTTCTTTCTTTCTTTCTTTCTTTCTTTCTTTCTTTCTTTCTTTCAAATAACGATAGTTGTTTCTTTCTTTCTTTCTTTCTTTCTTTCTTTCTTTCTTTCTGGCATTTATCCCAATAACGATAGTCGTTTCTTTCTTTCTTTCTTTCTTTCTTTCTTTCTTTCTTTCTTTCTTTCTTTCTTTCTTTCTTTCTTTCTTTCTTTCTTTTCTTTCTTTCTTTCTTTCTTTCTTTCTTTCTTTCTTTCTGTCATCCAAATAACGATAGTCGTTTCTTTCTTTCTTTCTTTCTTTTTGGCATTTATCCCAATAACGAGAGTTCTTTCTTTCTTTCTTTCTTTCTTTCTTTCTTTCTTTCTTTCTTTCTTTCTTTCTTTTCATCCCAATAACGATAGTCGTTTCTTTCTTTCTTTCTTTCTTTCTTTCTTTCTTTCTTTCTTTCTTTCTTTCTTTCTTTCAAATAACGATAGTTGTTTCTTTCTTTCTTTCTTTCTTTCTTTCTTTCTTTCTTTCTTTCTTTCTTTCTTTCTTTCTTTCTTTCTTTCTTTCTTTCTTTCTTTCTTTCTTTCTTTCTTTCTTTCTTTCTTTCAAATAACGATAGTTGTTTCTTTCTTTCTTTCTTTCTTTCTTTCTTTCTTTCTTTCAAATAACGATAGTTGTTTCTTTCTTTCTTTCTTTCTTTCTTTCTTTCTTTCTTTCTTTCTTTCTTTCTTTCTTTCTTTCTTTCTTTCTTTCTTTCTTTCTTTCTTTCTTTCTTTCTTTCTTTCTTTCTTTCTTTCTTTCTTTCTTTCTTTCTTTCTTTCTTTCTTTCTTTCTTTCTCTCTCTCTCTCTCAATTTATCGTTTTTACCGTGAGATGGCAAATTCTTACCGTGGGGAATTTTATTGACGGTTTATCGTGAACGGTAAAATATCACCCATCCCTATCCTTTTGGCCTTAAAAATTTGGAGAAAATCTTGTCATTTGTGTTGCAACTGAAACTGGAATCTTAGTAGTAGAGCAGGGTATTTTTAGACTGTTTAAGTGCTCCATCTTCACTCTCCATTTCCTTCACTCCTCAAGAGAAAACTCCTGGAATCCCGCTTGGAGGTAAGCGGATGCAACAGAACAGGAAAAAAAAGAAGAAAAATCACAGCTTTCTCTCTTCACAGCAACTGTCACGCAAAGAGGTTGCTTTTTCCTAAAAACCTGAGTTTAAAATCTGAATTTCTAAATATTTTAGACAGTTGAGCTCGAGTCAAATTAGGCAGAAACTTGCCATATTTTTTATACTGTAACATGCCGGATCCCCATAAGGACAAAGGTGCAAACACACACACACACACAGAGCAGCGTCCTCTCAGCTGGTTCTGCAGAGGAGTGTGTGCATGTCGGTGTCATCCAGTCAGTCACGCACATTCCTCTCAGAAAGCTCCTCCTACATGCCTCTGAGCCGCTGCTGCACGTGGAGAGAGACGCAGCCCAATACAAAACATGAGGAAGGAGAGATTTGGGGCGGGGGGGGGGGGTTATGTCAGCCAGCTGTAGGCTGAATAAACACCGACTCAAACACATGGAGACAGAGAGGGGCCTATACTCATGCACAATCCCCCTCTTCTTAATGGGCTGCAATCAGAGAGGTTTGAACAAAGGTGAGGGAGGAAAGGAGAGCCGGGGGCAGCAGGAGCGAGGGGTCTAGTACACGACAACAGTGAACACTCAAGGTCACGGTCATCACCTTTCCATGGCGGCCGGCTGCCACGCACTGGAAACAGTGGGCTCCGACAGGCTTATTTGCGGCTGAGGTTTCATGCTCTCGGGCTGTGATGGAAAAAGCTCCCGTTCCAAAGGCTACCGGGATTTGGGCCAAAGGTAACGTGCTTTGACAGAGCCGTGGCGTCAGGGTCAAAGGTGAGAGGGAAAGGAGGGAGGTAGAAGGGGGGCTTTAAGAAGAAGAAGGCGAGCGGCCTCCGAGAGGTGGTGTGCTAACCATTAGGGCTGGGGATCGATTCAAATGTCAAGAATCGATTCGATTCCGATTCTTAAGATTCAGAATCAATTATCAAGATTTGATTCGATCCGATTCGATTCCGATATTGATTTGGGTTAGTGTTATTAAAACTGTTTTTTGAGCTGTTGCATGAATTATATGACTGTAGTTATGCAAAATATTACTACTAGTATTATATTGAGATTCAACAGCAAGTATTGCAGCTAATGATGCTGTAAGGACCAATCAGCTCCCAGAATGCTGATAGAACTGCTTTCAGAAACATCGTGTGGGTCAGAATTACCAAACAGATCCAGGGAGGAAACAGAGACGGATGAAATCGGTTTTATTTTTTCCCACATTCCGTTTTTATTTGTTCCATTTTCGGTCTATTTTGGTTTTTAATTTTTGAGAATTTGGTTTTTTAGCATTTTTTGCAAATGTAACCCCAAGACAGTATATAAAGTAATGAAATGTAGACAATTTATGCAATTATGACCTAACACTTTAATGTTTTCATACCTTTAAACATATTTAAAGGCAAAAACATGGCACCAGTTATTCTCGTGTCCAACAAAACATTCCTTTTTTGGGGATAAACAAAAAAATAACCAAAAGTTGTAATGTAATGATGAAAAAAAGAAGACATAAATAAATAAAAATAAATAAATAAATAAATAAATAAATAAAAAAAAAAAAAATCAATCTTTAGACATATGAATCGATTTTTAGGAATTAATATGAGAATCGATTTAGAATTGGGAAATCGATTTTTTCAACACAGG
Organism: Cololabis saira; assembly: GCF_033807715.1. Taxonomy (NCBI): domain Eukaryota; kingdom Metazoa; phylum Chordata; class Actinopteri; order Beloniformes; family Belonidae; genus Cololabis; species Cololabis saira. The sequence goes on along the minus strand of NC_084588.1, from coordinate 45,433,197 downwards.
CCTACTAACCATACCCTCGCAGGAAAGCCCTGCACACACAGCCCCGATTCATCTGCGCACAATGTGTCAGATTACCCCTCTGGAGGAGCAGCATGCTTCGGGACACGTGCATACAACCATACACCGTGGCTGGTATAAATATACACGCGTGCACGAATACAAACATGTGGCGAATAAGACTGCCAGACAAGCACTGCTTCACAGAAAGCACAGGGAGGAACACACACACGTGCAGAACGGGACAAAGGACTAGTTATGGTGGCGTTGGTCTGGGGGCCCGGCCTATGTGTGCTTAGATCAGAGCTGTCATTCATTAGGCATTGTGCCTGAATAGAGCATGCCTGAGGCCTACACATACCAACACAAAGACACACAGCTTACATCTGAAGGAGGCCAGCAATGGAAAACCACACCAAAAGGCAAAGATGTAGGAAATATGGACCATTGAAGTGTCCAAAAATAAAACCTTTTATGTTCTGTAACGCCACCAAATAATTAGAGGAAAAAAAAACATATGGTGGCTACTGATGTTTAAGCCTGAGGCCAAAGATCAGTCACAATAAAAACAGCTTTTTATCTCAACTAGTGGCTGTACAGTTTGAGAACAAAGCTCCGAAAAGACTGCTAACTCACTTTTACACAAGACGCTTCATTATTACTTTTCAAAAATCCACTTTGTCTCATGCGTACAATTGACTTGATTACTGGATGACATCCTGTCTCCCTTTGCAGTCGGCTTGAATACGAGGTGGTTAATTAGTCATACATTATTTTGGTGCTCTTACAATCCCAGAAGCATCAGAGCAACTCCAGCTCAGCTTAAGAAGTGCAAACAGAAACATTTCTATTAGGAAACCATAATCAGGTTTAGGTCTAGTGTTTGAATAAGGAGCTTTGCTGACGATGCTTCCAGCACGTAGCCGATCCAAACCAGAATACACAACAGAAAAGCTTTTTTTTTGTGCTAGCTTTAGATGCATGTGATCTCTGCTACATCACCTGTTGATGTGCGTTATGTAAGAGATCAGATTAAGATTCACACGTCATTATTAGAGCCGTGACGGCCTGCCACCGAGTCCAGCTGGGGTGCCACCTACAGATCGTGCACTTCTATGCACAAACACCTCTCAGCTGTCTCTGTGTCCCTTGGCTAACAGATCAGTACAGAGTCATGTGTGGTTGGAAAAAGGCCTGCAGGACGGGAGCAGAAGGGTCAACCTCAATAACTAAACGGCACATCCTTCGGAGTAAACACAGTCACACATTTGATCTGATTCCTCATTCCCAGACCTGCACACGGGCAAATTAAAAAGTCAAACATGTCAGTGTCTTAACTGTTATGCATGTACTGTGTGTAGGCCTGTGTTGAAAAGATCGATTCTCAGATTTTAAATCGATTCTCAAATTAATTCCTAATAATCGATTCATATGTCTAAAGATCGATTTAAAAAAAAAAAACATTTTTTTTTTTTTTTCATCATTACATTACAACTTTTGGTACTTTTTTTGTTTATCCCCAAAAAGGGAATATTTTGTTGGACACAAGAATAACTGGTGCCATGTTTTTGCCTTTAAATATGTTTAAAGGTATGAAAACATTAAAGTTTTCTCAGAAATGGGGAAAAAATAAAACGATTAATCCGTCTCTGTTTCCTCCCTGGATCCGTTTGATAATTCTGACCCACGATGTTTCTGAAAGCAGTTCTATCAGCATTCTGGGAGCTGATTGGTCCTTACAGCATCATTAGCTGCAATACTTGCTGTTTAATCTCAATATAATACTAGTATTAATATGTTGCATAACTAGACAGTCATATAATTCATGCAACAGCTGAAAAAACAGTTTTATTAACAGTAACCCAAATCAACATCGGATCGAATCGAATCTTGATAATCGATTCTGAATCTTAAGAATCGGAATCGAATCGATTCTTGACATTTGAATCGATCCCCAGCCCTAACTGTGTGTCCGATAAACCACCCATTTTCCTCTTGTGTCCACACCCAGTTATATTAGGCTATGACAATGCTTATGAAGCATTCACTTTAAATAAATGCTGCTTGCTAGGATCAATTTTTATCAGTGTTACAGTTCTAACAGGGAGACAGATGGAAAGACAGAGGGAGCAGAGAGACACACAAAAAATAAGACACACATTCAGATCAGAATGACTCATTAATCTCAGCACTACGGCCGCAGTCACTGTGTGTTTGGTCTGCTTTCTTTGACAAAAGCTGCTCCACTTTCCACGCATACACATAGACGTTAACACGTACACACTCGCAGCTCATTTGAATGCAGAGTAAGTCGCATCCATATGGCCACCGCTCCCATCCTCCCCTGTTCAGCCAGCGCGGGTCCTGATGGCCATTTGTTATAATAATTACTTGCCATCTTATCTATGTTCAAGGATATTTGAACAAGGCAAAACCCTCCTGTTTTTTTCGCCGGGAGAAGCTGTAGCTGTCATAGCAATGTCAGTTTCAAATGTGAAGACATAATGTTTCATATAATGCCGCAATCTGCACAGAGCTGAATGGTGCAAAGCATAACAAATCCGTGCGCAGTGATTCATTTTAACAGTTTAGTAGCTCTTACCGCTACACCTGGAAACCATAAACAAAACAGCAGCATTACAATGCCAACACAGGGTTTGCTACAGGCACAAACAGAGAGTAAATCTGGCTTAAGCTCTAATTGCTCTAGTGGGGATAAGTCCATTAATTCAAGATTTTAAAAAGAAGTACAGAAAAAAATATCTGTAGACGTTTGTTTTTGGAAAAACAAGGCAGCAAAGGCAAAGGGAGAATGTTTACCATCTGACAGACTCAAAACGCGGCGCTTAAAACGTTTTTTGAAGTCCTAAGCTAACAAGCATAAAACATTTGATTTCTTTGGCAGGCCCTGCAAGCTCCAGATAACCAGCGAGCTTAAAGGCTGTGTATTAATGCAACTCCCAGGCAGCGTCAGTGCACCAGTGGCAGCAGTCTGCTGGGCTCGCTGAAGTGTGTCAGCTTAGCATTCAATGATATCTCGCTCTATCTGAATGGGAGCGAACACAGAAGTTTCAACCTGCTGGAAAATTCCTTATTCTGATCAGGCACATGATGTCCTTGATGCTAAACAACTCAGAGTGAAGGCTGTTTTTTCCTTACATCTCGACATGATCAATTACAGTGGAAATCATAAATGTGATTACTCACTGACTTCACTGACATTCATTTCCTTCTTTAAAAAAAACAACCTAAAACAAATATATATATATATATATATATATATATATATTTATTTCCTTTAGTTCTTGTCTTTTATACTGAAGGAAAATTGGTTTCATCCATAAAACATGTCTAAATGAATCAGCACTGAATTGTATCTGAAACTGAATGTGATTGTGACCCTCCTGAATCAGAAATGAACTAATTGTAGGACTCGCTGTCAATAACCGGCCCAGGCCGGGAGGGTCTAGTGGAGGTTGTGGGCAGTACTCGAGTTGTAAAAAAAGATGAGGGGGGATGGTGGATTTTATCATATGGGGACAGATAATTTGTGCTGATTACAAATATTATAATATATTACAAATAATAGCACTGACCAAAACACCTGCAGAAATACTGCAGGAATGACATAGCAGCAGTTAAATGCAGCCTTCTGTAAGCTTTAAATATCCACTGGGCTTACATCAAATACATCAAAACACAACAATAAAAAACAGTTTTCTGAATTTATCAATATGATTCTGTCCTTCACAGGATAAGTAAAATGGATCACTGCAAAAACTCAAAATCTTAACAAGAATATTTGTCTTATTTCTAGTTAAAATGTCTCATTTTAGTAAAAAAAAATCTCATTACACTTAAAACAAGACTCATCACTGGAAAAAATAACAATTTTCATCTGTTTCAAGTAGATTTTCACTTGAAATAAGTAGAAAAATCTGCATGTGGAACAAGATTTTATTGCTTGTAATGAGAGGATAAATCTTGTCCCATTGGCAGATTTTTCTACTTATTTCAAGTGAAAATTTACTTGAAACAGGTGAAAATTGTCAAATAAGTTATTTTTCTGGTAATGACTCTAAATGTTGAAATAGCACATTCATTGATGAAATGACATAAGGGATGGAAAGGGGGGATGATTTTGACCGTTTTTATTTCAGGGGGGATGCCATCCCCCCTAATCCCCCCTCAACTCGAGTACTGGTTGTGGGGGACCCTGTGTGTATGGTGTAATGACAAAAACCAAAAGGAAAAGGTCTTAGTGTTCGGTTTGCTCCTCCTAGTTTACTGCAGTAATATGTCAGTCAAAGAGGCGGAGGGACCAAGAGAGCGATCTGTGGATAAACTGTACTTTCTAAAGCAAAGACGAAACATAATATTCTTATTTATATAGGACTTTACTCTTATCAAAACACAGTTTTGTAACTAAGTGTTACAAACTGAAACATAAATCTATTCTGATGCCATGCTAGTCTGTTTACTGTAAATACTTATCAAAGCAAATCTTCAGTTCTGAAAGGGATACTGAAATTCTCTTTATATTGAAAATCCTATAGTCTACCACTCACATAAATAAATAAACAGCTTAAGTGAATATACGGTGGGGAAATTGCATCAACAGCTCTTACATACTAAATTTTCTTACTGTGGCCCTCAGTGAGATAAAAATATATAGAATATAAAATATAAGTACAATCTTACCTGCTAAGATGCTGCCATGCACCAAGATGTCTGATCTTCGGATGTATAATCTGTTAACATTGTGATCAGAACTGGCTAATTTTGATCTACTCTTATTGATGATTCACTAACTGAGCCCTGATTGTAATTTCTGGCATCATCACATGCAAAGTATTGTATCAAAAAAATCTAATTTCGTTTCTATATATGATCAGCTACTCGCTGATTACTGCTGTTAAAGCAGACTTTGGTTCTCAATCAATCAATCAATCAATCAACCAACCGACCAACTGGTGCATCCCTATCTATCTAATACTTAAATAATCAAAACGTGTGTCAAATAAAAAATAAAGATTTAGTGTGGTCAGATATATAGAGTGTACAATAACGATGGTACCAAAACATGTACAATGACATAGACATGGACTAATTTGTTGGTACCCTTCCATTAAAGAAAGAAAAACCAACAGTTGTCATTGAAATACCCTGAAATTGACAAAGGTACAGTAGAAAAATAAATTTGAATTTGCTGAAAATCAACTCATTAAAAAAAACAAAACCAATGAAATTAGCTCGGAATCAAATTATTATAACCTTTTGAGGTATTCACTGCTATCATGTGATTCTTGTGACTCTTAATGAGACTTCCTGACCCATTCTTAATGAAAAAACTGCTCCGGCTGTCTCAGATTAGAAGGGTTTCTTCTTCAATAGGATTTAGATCAGGGCTCATAGGAGGACACTTTTCCAATGTTTTGTTTTTAGTCATTCGTGGGTGGTTTTAGTTGTTTGTTTTTAGTGCTTTGAGTTATTATCTCGTTTAAGGACCCATGACCTGAGACTGAGACCAAGCTTTCTGGGCGGCAATTTCCTAATAGTCTTGAGATTTCCTTGTACCTGCAGTTTAAAAACAACCTGTCCCAGATGCAACAAAGCTGCCCCAGAACATAACTGAGCCTCCTCCACGTTTAACAGAAACTACTGTATTCTTTCCTTTTTTTGGATGCGTTTTTTTTTTTAAGCTCTACTTTTGCATCACTTGTCCAAAGAATATTCTGCCAGAAGTTTTGCGATTTTCAATTTTCATTATGGCACATTCCAGTTTGACTATTTCATTATTTGCTTTCAACAGTGGAGTCCTTGATCATCCACTTTGGCTCAGAACAAATAAGACTTTGGCCTTGGAGTGCACCTTGAATCTCTTTGGAACTTTTACTTGAACTCTTTGGTTACTATCTGAAATATCTGGGGGTTTTTTCTTCAATTTGTCATCCATTTTCCTCTTGTGTCCACATCCAGGGAGGTTGGCTACAGTACCGTGGACCCCAAATGTCTGGGGGAAATTTGCAGCTGCAGTCACAGGAACATGGAGCTGCTTGGTCTTCTAGCCTTTACCTTTAACATGCTTGTCCAGAATTGTCTTTCTTATCTCCTCAGAGAACTCTCTCCTTTGCTTTCTCTGGTCTATTTTCAGTGAGGTGAACACCTTGATACCAAACAGTGATGACTTTTCACTCTTTAAAAACATTGTGAGTTTCCATTAACACAAGAATTGCGTAAAACCCAAATATCACAAAGATAAACCTGTGATGGAAACACCTAGAAAAAAGTCCTATGTCATAAATCTTTTTATGCTTTTGAGGTGTTTTTTTTAGATTTGTCTATAATTTAGTTTATCAAAAATGTGTAACGGAAACACTATTTGCATTTGCACATCTCCGGCATAACTGAATGTGACGTAGTCGGTCGTATGACCAGACTGTGTGACCATTTGAATCATTTGCTGTTTGAGTCTTATGTTTTTTGAAACAGTGGAAACGGTACTGACAATATATAATTTGTCCAAAACTAAAGATGTTTCTGTCCACATTCGTTCAAGTTAAGATCTACTTTGTTTTTAAGAAAAGTCTTGCAGGACAAAATCCCACTCGTAAAAGAAGTCTAGCAGGATAATAATTCACAAGAATTACATGCAATTGCAAAACACTTGTTCACCTTTCTTTCATGGAAGGGTACCAAAAATGTTTTGTCCACATGTTTATAAAGGCAAAAAGGGCCTTTACATCCTAGTGAGTTCTAGTGAGTATACAAGCATGCACTCCAAGTATGAGCATAAAGTCTCCTGTAAGATTATCTGCTTGAAAATCAGACCATGTACTGCAATAACACCAACTCCTCCAAAATATTAAGCATGCAGTTCTTGGCCATTAAGAACACCGCGCACATTTTTCCTAAATTCTGAATCCTTTCACCTTCGGCACATATACAGTGCACCACCATTAACGTTTGATAGTTGGGTAATAGCACGCTGAATTCAAATTAAGTCACGAAAAACCTTCGGTTTCTCAGACACACTGGGGTGCTGTGAGGGTTTGAGCCAGTAGTTGTTGCTTTCCTGATTGTTGCTTAAAACAGCCAATGTTCCAAGTCTGACACAATGTATTTTAACTTTGAAAAAAAAAAAACATTTAAAGCAGCACTAAGGAATATTTAGTGATGTTTTCCTTAGCAAGTCAACCTATAGGTGTGGAGGTTCTTTTTATGACACAGTCCAAAATGTACTGTTCATTTCTCTTCCATCATTACTTTTTTGTGTGTGCCCTCTTAAGGCTGAATTATGCTTCTGCGTCAAAATGACGCCGTGCCTACGGCGTGTGGTTTGGATCGACGCAGAGGACACGCCGTCACCTGCGCCGTCTCTGACGTGCACCTCCTGAAAATTCTAACTACGCGTCGAGGAGACGCCGAGCACACGCAGACCGAGAGGGCTGTGATTGGTTCGTTTGAAAGCGAAGCATTTCCGGTTTCCGGTTTGAATCAGTAGTGAACTTCCAGGGCTCTTTTCTTCGTTTATATGTGATTTTTTTTGTTTTTGTTTTTTGCACAATAGTTGTCCTTATCTCTTTGATTTACTGTGACCGGAAAAAGTCGGATAAACCATTCAGAAAAAGATCGCTAACTAGTGGCCGCGGGGGGTACTGCACCGCGACCAAACGGAGAGACGGAGAAGTCAGAAGGGTTCAGCACGGCGTCACGGCTGCGGCGTGTGCTCTGCGTTGGTGTGACGCAGAACCATATTTCAGCCTTTAGTCACTTCTGCCATGATGCCTGCAGTAGCTCTGTGAGCTACAGTAGCTTCATCATTGTTGATGTGTGAACCTGAACCATAAAGTGATACACATTTATTGCAATAACCTGGACGAGAGTCGGAAATTACTTTGGCCATTGTTTTGCCGATGGAAGGGAGGAAAGAAAATGCTTTCTAAGGTGTAAGCAAATATTGATACTAAACTCAAATATTGAAATGGAAACTTATATTTTATAGTGAAATTAAGTTCCTTTGTGCTGCTTTAACAGGCGATGTAAAGGTTGCAGACAAATGTCCACAAACAGAGAAAAGTTTTGCCCTTCTGCTTTCGGTCTTAAAGTGGCGACCTGAGGAAGCCTTTTCTAGGAACTGGCATCACGACAACAATCAAACATGTTTAATATCCTTGCAAGTCTTCAGTTTGCCCTCATGCAAACTGTGTCTTTCCATGACGTGATTAAAGTCAACAACCAATAGGACAATTGTTCTCTTTTGATTTGCAGACAAATCTGGTTGTCGTTGTGAAAACGGTGACGTCCTGGTTGCCTGATTCCCAATCTTGTTCAAATCCTTTAGTCTGTGACATAAAACCTCAACCAGGGTGTATTCTTTAGATACGAGAAAGTGTCATACATTAGTCTCTCCAAAATGTTTTTTCAAAGTCATCCATCTCATCCAGAAGTGCTACGTCGATAAGTAGGAGCAGCCTTTTTCACACAAGCAACATAAGAGGTGTCGTAGCAAAAAGAAGCTGATGCCGACCGACTTGGGACTGGAGGAGAACAGCAATCAATGATCTCAACTGTTGACCAGGAAAGAAAGGGGGGAAACAAAAGGAACAATGTTACCAAGGCAACACAGACACTGTGTTAAACACTCCCGTCACGGTGATTGAAGAGTGCCTCTGTGAAGGAATGAGCTGCCCTGATATCCTTTTTTTTTGGATGCGACAGTGAGCTTCAACTTGATGTTATGTGTCTGAAGACAATCAAAAACTCCTGCTGTGCGTGCGAGTGGGCAGTGGCATGTACTTGGTTTATAAACTCACTGAGTGTTTGGATGGGCTTCTGTTAAAATCAACAGAAAGCCTGTTTGTCAGGCTCCTACACTCCACCACATCCCTACGCTGATCACAGACACTTGTCTGTCATCCTGGAAGCATTCTATGTGATTGTGCTTGCGTTGTGTGTACTAATCTCCATCTCTGCGCTTATGTCATTCTTTCATCAGTGGTAACAAGACTGAGCTTTTGTTTAGCGTTCCTGATAAAAACAACAGAGGGTTTGGCGGTAACTTCAATTGTAATACCACGATCGGCTGCATTTCCATAGAATCTTATAACATGACTAACGCGTCATTGCCAGCTCACCTTTCCTGTTTTTCTCTGACTTGTGTTACAAGGTTGAAAAATAACCCTGGAAGTGGTCGTGGCCAAGAACTTGTTTTTGCCAAAAGCCTGGTAATAATTGGTTAAAAAGAGCTGATGTAAGTTTAACTTTAAAAAAAAAAACAACAAAACAAAGCACTATTTTTGTTTGCTTTTTTTTCCCTGGGTGACCCAGATGTTTAAATTTAACTTTTAGCCAACTTAAATTTCACTATTAACTTGGCTCCCAGCAAATCTTGTCAATAAAACTTTAGATTTGGTCTGGCAACCACTTTTTAAGTATAGGAAATGTGTTTATCATCACGGTCTAAGAGTTTGCCTCGCTAAAAAAGTTTCCTCCCCCACAATTAGCTAAATGTTTCTCCAAACCTCTGAACTCACTGACGCACGTGCGTGTGTGTGTGGGTGTGTGTCCGGCTCTCCCCCTGTAGCACAAGGGGAAGATTCACAGCAGACATAGCAACAAGCCCTGATTGGCTGAGGGGCAATAGTACAGTTCCAGCTGAGAAGAACTCCTCTTCTGTTTCTTGAACTCAGCTGCCATTATTCTCCCTCTTCACACACACACACACACACACACACGCATCACGCACGCACGCACGCACGCACGCACACACGCGCACACACACCTTGACCTCACTCTCATTCCCTCTAACTTCAGCCATAAACTGAGCAACGTACTACTGACCTCTCTTAGCTTATTGGAGCAAAACAAACAAAAAAAAAGTGAGATCAGAGGTACAGTATATCTCACAAATAGGAATGGGTGATATTTTACCGTTCACGATAAACCGTCAAAAAAATTCCTCACGATAAGAATTTGTCATCTCACGGTAAAAATGATAAATTGAGGAAATGAGAAAGAAAGAAAGAAAGAAAGAAAGAAAGAAAGAAAGAAAGAAAGAAAGAAAGAAAGAAAGAAAGAAAGAAAGAAAGAAAGAAAGAAAGAAAGAAAGAAAGAAAGAAAGAAAGAAAGAAAGAAAGAAAGAAAGAAAGAAAGAAAGAAAGAAAGAAAGAAAGAAAGAAAGAAAGAAATGAGCCTGAAAGAAAGAAAGAAGGAAAGAAAGAAAGAAAGAAATATTCCCATTGATGACACTTTTTGTATTGGTATTTTTTTATCGTCATTTTTATCGTGATCGGGATAAATGCCAGAAATTATCGTGATAAATTTTTTAGTCCACACCGCCCATCCCTATCTCACAAACATGTTATTTGGAAAAATATTAACTGGTGATATTTTAGATTAGATCAGATGTCTTTATTGTCGCTGAACAAGTTCAGTGAGATTGACATTACAGCTCTCGTGTGTAAAGAAAAAGAAAAGAAGAAGAAGAACAGCGAAAATACAATGAAATACTCTAGAAAATACTCCGTGTTCTCACTTGCGAGTTGAATTCAAAGAGAAACAAGGAAACATACTTATCCACAAGTGTTTCTGTTGTTTTTTTTTTTTTTACCCCTCTTGGTGTTTACTGCTGTGTCGTCAGCTCCATGTTTAATGGCCAAATTATGCTTGTTTGTGTGGACGTGGAATCAGAGCAATTATTCTTATTATAGCACCACAAAGCGGAGACTGCTTGGAAAATGTCCATTACATGGATTGCATCTACAGAAATACATATAGGATGAACTAACTAACAACAAACTGCCAAGAAGGCAGATACGTTGTGCATATACTGAGTGGTGATACCTAGGAATGGGCGATATTTTACCGTTCACGATATACCGTCCAAAAAATTCCCACGGTAAGAATTTTTCATCTCGCGGTAAAATGATAAATTTCCATTGATGACGTTTTTGTGTAAAGCTGATTTATGGTTCTGTGTTAAATCGATGCACAACGTACGTGAAGGAAGGAAGGAAGTGAGCCAGAAAGAAAGAAAGAAAGAAAGAAAGAAAGAAAGAAAGAAAGAAAGAAAGAAAGAAAGAAAGAAAGAAAGAAAGAAAGAAGAAAGAAAGAAAGAAAGAAAGAAAGAAGAAGAAAGAAAGAAAGAAAGAAAGAAAGAAAGAAAGAAAGAAAGAAAGAAAGAAAAAGATATGAGCCAGAAAGAAAGAAAGAAAGAAAGAAAGAAAGAAAGAAAGAAAAAGATATGAGCAAGAAAGAAAGAAAGAAAAAAAGATATGAGCCAGAAAGAAAGAAAGAAAGAAAGAAAGAAAGAAAGAAAAAGATATGAGCCAGAAAGAAAAAAAGAAAGAAAGAAAGAAAGAAAGAGTGAAAGAAAGAGTGAAAGAAAGAAAGAAAGAAAGAAAGAAAGAAAGAAAGAAAAGAAAGAAAGAAAGAAAGAAAGAAACGACTATCGTTATTGGGATAAATGCCAAAAAGAAAGAAAGAAAGAAAGAAAGAAAGAAACGACTATCGTTATTGGGATAAATGCCGAAAGAAAGAAAGAAAGAAAGAAAGAAAGAAAGAAAGAAAGAAAGAAGAAAGAAAGAAAGAAAGAAAGAGAAAGAAAGAAAGAAGAGAAAGAAAGAAACGACTATCGTTATTTGAAAGAGATATGAGCCAGGAAGAAAGAAAGAAAAGATATGAGCAAGAAAGAAAGAAAGAAAAAAGAAAAAGATATGAGCAAGAAAGAAAGAAAGAAAGAAAGAAAGAAAGAAAGAGATATGAGCCAGGAAGAAAGAAAGAAAAAGATATGAGCAAGAAAGAAAGAAAAAGATATGAGCAAGAAAGAAAGAAAGAAAGAAAGAAAGAAAGAAAGAAAGAAAGAAAGAAAGAAAGAAAGAAAGAACCGACTATCGTTATTGGATGAAAGAAAGAAAGAAAGAAAGAAAGAAAGAAGAAGAAAGAAAGAAAGAAAGGAAAGAAAGAAAGAGATAAGCAAGAAAGAAAGAAAGAAAGAAAGAAAGAAAGAAAGAAAGAAAGAAAGAAAGAGATATGAGCCAGGAAGAAAGAAAGAAAAAGATATGAGCAAGAAGAAAGAAAGAAAGAAAGAAAGAAAGAAAAGAAAGAAAGAAGCGAAGAAAGAAAGAAAGATAAATTCCCATTGGTGTAGTTTAGTAGTATTAGTATCTTTTAGAGCAGTGTTTTGGGGGCTCCAAAGACTGAATGTGGTGATAGATTTATAGTAACAAAGGTGGAGTTGAAATGGTATTTTTTTTATCGTAATTTTTATCGTTATCGGGATAAATGCCAGAAATTATCGTGATACATTTTTTAGTCCATACCGCCCATCCCTAGTGATACCCCAACGTATGAGTAACTCATTCAAACAAAAAACAAATTGCCATTTAAAATCGCTCTTTTGTGGTGTTAGGTAAGTACTGTACAATCAAAGTACCAGTAACAATGGCACTTTATCATTGTTAGGTAACCACGGTTCAAGTCTGCAGGCTTTCATTGCAACAAATAGACTCATTTTCGTCATTAGAAGGGTTGAAACTGCACCGACTGGTAAAGTCACGGGGAAAGCTTTTGTGAGCCGATGAAAAGCTGCATACTCGTAAGCTTGCTGCTGACCAGAAAAAAGGTGCAAATTCAAGCTTCAAACCTTCTGCGAAGATTGCGGTTTATGAACGAGATGCAAAAGTCTATCTTCATCTCCGACAACCATAGCAACTGGAACATTTGAGTGAGGTGCTTAAGTCTTTCATCATTTTAATGAGTTGTTCTGAGGCTTAATGTAGAAATACAGTTACAATGGACGGCTTCAAGATGTACTGAACAGAGCAGGCTGGGTAAAATGACGGGCTGAAGAAGCTTAAAACATTTGCGGGGTAAACTTGAGGCTGAAGAGGGCTTAAATGTATACAATGTACATTTGGCATTTACTTGTGCAGCACAAAAATGTCATAACTCCATCTCCTACAGCTCCCTCATCCCACTTAAAAATGCCAGCAACATTATCTCCAAAGGTTTGGCTCGTCCTTCAATGTGCTCCTTTTGAAATATTGTGACATTTTTCATACAGTGCTTCTAATCAGGCAAGAGTGGTCCTTTGCAAGTCATTGTCAAGCTAATGCCAGTTATATAACGTGGACTGGACTCAAGTAAGTACAGCAGTGCTGCACAAGGTGGGCAGAGCAGGAAAAACTAAATCCCAGTAGAGCCAACTGCTATGGAGGACTATCTAAACAAGCCTTTAAGTTGTTTATCATAGGATTAACCTGTGAACTTAGAGTACTTGAGAACATGTTTTTCTACTCTAGAAAGAAGGTGGGAAATGAGATTTCTTTTCTGAAATCATAAAAGATTTAACTTTTCACAGCACATCATTTTAAAGCATTTGGTAATGTCTGCAAGCAGACTGCTGGTGAGAAGACGACACTAGGGCAGTAGGACAAGTCATCCTCTCTCTGTAATCAGAGCCACCCGTCCAACACAAACGCGCAGGCCTTTGACCTGTGCGGCGCTGCAGTTGCCAATTTCTAAAAAAGGAAAGGGGAGGGGGTGTCCGATGTGAGAAACCTGAGCTGCATAGCTCCAACGTCTGCACGAAAAGTGTGTCAATTGTGGCAGGCCGACTTGCTTGGTGTTTGGAGGAGTTTACCACCAAGGCTACGTTCACGCTGCAGCTCAATTCAGATTTTTTTGCTCATACGTGACTCGTATCAGATTTTTTAATGACAGTCTGAATGGCGTAAATATGATTTTTCAAATCTGACCCAGGCCACTGTCATATGTTGTCCTAAATCAGGTACACATCCGATCTGTGTCCAAATGACTTCTGCCAGAACCGTTCTGTCGCATTTTCACCCGATATGGACGTCAGGTTGGATAATGCAGATGTTTTTTTTTAGGCCCGTGTTGAAAAGATGGATTCTCCGATTTTTAATCGATTCTCATATGAATTCCTAAAAATCGATGCATATGTCTAAAGATCGATTTTCATTACATTACAACTTTTGGTACTTTTTTGTTTATGCCCAAAAAAGGAATGTTTTGTTGGACACGAGAATAACTGGTGCCATGTTTTTGCCTTTAAATTTTTTTTAAGGTATGAAAACATTAAAGTTTTCAGTTATAATTGCATAAATTGTCTATATTTCTTTGCTTTATATAATGTCTTGGGGTTACATTTGCATAAATGTTAAAAACCAAATTCTCATAAATGGGGAAAAAATAAAAGCGATTTCTTTCATCCTCTGTTTGCTGCCCTGGATCTGTTTGATAATTCCGACCCACGATGTTTCTGAAAGCAGTTCTATCAGCATTCTGGGAGATGATTGGTCCTTACAGCATCATTAACTGCCAATACTTGCTGTTGAATCTCAATATAATACTAGTATTAATATGTTGCAGAACTAGACAGTCATATAATTCATGCAACAGCTGAAAAAACTGTTTTATTAACAGTAACCCAAATCAATATCGGATCGAATCGAATCGTGATAATCGATTCTGAATCTTAAGAATCGGAATCGAATCGATTCTTGATATTTGAATCGATCCTCAGCCCTAGTTTTTTTTCCTTATTTTTTTGACAGTTTTTGCACTTTTATTGAAAATGTGTAGCAGTGAATGTAGTTTGTATTGAATGATTACTCTTATTTTAAACTCCAAGACTGCCTAACTGAATCCCATATTCAACAACAGTAACAAGATATTACATTTTAAAAAGTCTACCCACTTTAAAACAAACGAACAAAAAAAACTGCTGAATAATGGGAAAGGGAGTAATAAAACAGTTTAAAGGACAGTCAGCTGGTTCAGTGGGAGGATGAAGCAATACTGGGGGTGATTGGGGAAATCAGCTGATTCAATACTGACTGTGGTTGTTGGTCTAAGAGGGATAAGATGAGACAATCGAGAAATGGAAAGGGGATAGCGTGACGAGTCTGAAATTAACTTAACCCTACACTGCTGTAAACAAGCAATGTGGTTTACACCTCCATAAAGAGTCCCTAGGTTCACTCGATTAACGGAAACTGTTAACTGAGTCTGTGCATTGGTGCAATTGTAAGCCCTGTAACCATTATTCCACTACTTTAACAGTCTAATCTAAAGTTTTTTTGATTAATTGGGATCAGTTACATGTCAAAACAAGGGTGAACAGATTGAAAAGATTTGTTTCAATCCAACCTCCTATTTGGCTCGTTCCATCACCATGGTGTTGTCCAACATTAAAGCTCAGAATCATCTAGCGTCATCTTTTAGCACCCGATCGCAGCAGCAGCATGGGAGCACGGACACAGACGAGATGTATGTTGTCTGGGAACCTGATTAAAGAGCTGCTTGCATAACAGTCTCTGTAACCAAAGTTGTGTAGTGTCTGATAACAGGAGGAGACAGCACTCTTTAAAAATCAATCTAGGCCGTCATGTATATGTTAACCAACACCTACAATATAATTAGTTTTGTTCCCCCATTGTATTATATTTTCTAAAAAAACTGCTGAGAGCTTGAAATATATTTATATAATGTAGAGGATGAAGCATTAAAACTAAATATTAGTATATATATATATATATATATATATTTATTAGGGATGGGCGGTATGGACTAAAATATTTATCACGATAATTTCTGGCATTTATCCCGATAACGATAAAAAAAATACCGATAAAAAAACATCATCAACGGGAATCTTTCTTTCTTTCTTTCTTTCTTTCTTTCTTTCTTTCTTTCTTTCTTTCTTTCTTTCTCTCTCTTTCTTTCTTTCTTTCACGCAGAACCATAAATCAGCTTCACACAAAAACGTCATCAACGGGAATTTATCGTTTTTACCGCGAGATGACAAATTCTTACCGTTTTTTTTCACGGTTAATCGTGAACGGTAAAATATCGCCCATTCCTAATATATATATATATATATATATATATATATATATATATATATATATATATATATATATTACTAAATATATATATATATATATATATATATATATATATATATATATATATATATATAGCAAGTCAAGCTATCCATTTCTGTCAATACATTTTCCTTTAGATCTTATTAGTAGTGAGGGTGTAAAGTTAAGGATGTAAAGGCAAACAACTTGGTCTCAATCTGATGTTGCACGCAGGAGAGGTAAAAAGGGGAGTTAGGATAAGTAAGAGAACGTCACTGAAGTGACAGTCTCTAAAAAGGGTTTCCCTATTTTTAGGCCTTTTGGAGTAACAATTATCACATGTGACATAGCTACTTATATGTAAATGCTGCTGAGAATAAAAAAGGAGCTGTCATTTTGGTGTTCTAGTTACAAAAATAACAGACATGGTGGCAACAGGACAATATCTACTCAAAGCATTTGTGGGCATCATGTGCTTCTTTACTGCCTGTTTTTAGACCAACCTGGTATGGTCCCAAAGAGTTTACACACATGTTGCTATGCATGTCACAACAGGGAGTAAATGCGAGCGGTAGGACAGACACAATAGAGCATACATGATAATAGGAACTGATTGTTAGTGGAGATATAGTACTTATGCATGCAAACAATGTTTTGCATGTCAATTTACTTGTCCTGTCTGTTTTGCATTTTTCAAAAAGCTTCTAGGAAAGGTTGATTCCACCACTTTACCAATGCATTCAGATTTTAACATCAAAACTAAATTAAGAGGGCAACCAAAGACCCCGAAGATTAAGCAAAACAATGCCACAGAACATGAAACGCAGACAAAGAGCCACAGACATCATCACCCACCTCAGCACCACCACCCCCCCTCCCCACCAAAGATCACCAGGCCCAGATGGCTCTTCCTGTTCCTGCCGAGCGTACCACTGGTTGGTTAGGAGGAGCCATGGGGCGGGAGGATGTGAAATGCAATGACATCACTGGCTGGCTCGGTGGAACTCTGGCAGAAGAAATACGACCCATGCTGCTACTTAGAGCTTCAGCACCAATTGTGGACGGTGTTATTTTTATGCGGCCATCTAGTGTGCCAACAGTGAGCTTTAATAAATAGCAGCTGAGCTAAATGTGTCCACAAGCTTTTGTGTCTGTGTATGATCATGTGCGTATACTGCAGCATGACTTTAGTGACCTCACATTAAAAAAGACCCAGCATTATGTAAGGGCATAATGCTGGGAGAACTGGATAGCCAAGCCCTTCAGTCGTTAGACTAGGCTACTTTCAGTCAAACCTATCACAACAGCACTGATTAAGGCTGATGACCTGCAGGGCTGGGATAGGAATTCACAGCTGAATGCATACCCACTAGTGGTATTCATTGTGAAAGGCAGCTTTGAGTCCCCACATCCATATTCAGTAGAGCTGCTTTAGAAATAGCAGCAGCAGCGCCGCATTGAAAAGCAAATACGGAGACGTACTTATGTTGACTTAAATTAACTGATAAGGTCAACACCCACTTGTTGACCTGCAACCTTGGAGTGAGCAAAGACAAAAGGACAATGGAAAAAAAACTATTTTAAAATGCACGACTAATTTTGATTGCAAAATGATTTGCAGTACTTTTGTTATTTTAGACGTTTCATATCAAATTCAATTAAATTCAAAAATATTTTTTAACCCCTGAAGGGATCTGGAAATCACAGAAGTCCGAGCTGTGATAACAACTCAACAAATAAATACAAATAAAACTAATATTTTAGATCAGAAGCCACAAAAGTGGCATCACTGTAAAATCATTGAGAAATATAATTTGTTATCTTTTTCCAACTTTACAAAATCCTCTTTTTTCAAAGTTGTTTTTAAGTGTGTCAGCGGACTGGCCCCACAAGCAATGTCACAGATCTTTATCAAAGCAGACAACTGTGGGACAATGACAAGGAGCATGAGCAACCAAAATTGTAAAATTAGAAGATGCAGGACAACATTTGGTCAGTCATCCCTTTCAGTGCTGGGTACAAACCTATGGAATTCTTTACCACCAGATAGGGCTGGGCGATTTTGGACAAAAATAAAATCCCGATTTTTTTCTCTGAAAACCCGATTTTCGATTTTTTTGGTAAAACTACAAAAGACAATGGAATAAATTGTTTCAAATATTTTATCTTTATTTTTGAAGAAAAATAGCAAACAAATTTACCTATTGGGAATGAAGTGCAATTGAAAGACACTGTAAATCCTCATTGAGTTTAGTAGTGACAACATTTACAATTTTCTTGACCAAACAAAGATGACTAGACGAGCTCTGTCTGTAATGCAGCCAGCTGCAAAAAAGGAAAATCGATTTTCCGATTTTCCTTTTTTTAACATCGATTGTGATTAATAAATCCGATTTAGATTTAAAATCGATTAATCGCACAGCCCTACCACCAGAAATAAAATCCCAAACAGAATTAAGGATGTTTAGTGCCAAAGCTAAACATTGGCTTAAGCAGCAGCAGAAATGCGAACATTAACTTCTCTCAAGTCACTGTCAGTAAAGTATTTTACTAATGTTTAATGTGCAATTTTTAATCAAAATTTTGGAGCTGTGTTTATTTGTTTATGATATCTGTTCACTGCATTATCCACTGTATTTGTATTATTGTATTTTGTATTCAGTATCTTTTATCCTTCTTTTGCCTGACCAGGGACAAAGACTGCAAATTAGCTGAAGCTAGACGTCTTGTATGCATCACATTTTTCATTTTTTGTGACAATGTTGTATGTATCGTCCCTGTTAAATAAACATTAAAATAAAAAAAATAACAGCAACTGTGTGAGAGGAGTAGGAGAGAGGAGAACTAGTTCTGCAGCCTCCTGCTATGGGGGGAAATGACTGCCGAGGAGGAGGATGAGACAATAAAAGACTGGACAGGTGCAGCATATGACAACAGTGCATGCTGCTCCGTGTTGTCGGAGTCTCTTAGCAGTGAGAGTGTACACTCTGATCCGCTGGCAAGTTTCTGGGACACTATCTCAGGGCAATTGTAATCTGGCTGAGCGAGTGCACGGCAGAAGGCCGGCAGTCGTATAGGTTAGGTGGATGGGGGAGGTGGATTTATGTTCAACCCATCCTTCAAGGACTAATGGCTTCGAAGAGGAGGAACTCCCATACAGATAATGTTACAGAGAGCAGGGACACGGCATTGAAGCTTGCCAGCAGACTGCGTCTCACACCGACAACTAGCTCTGTATTCACTCCTAATGTATATATGCGTGTCTGGAAAAGGGAAGACAAAGAAAAACTGATTCACACAATCAATGACAAAGAACCTGATCACCATTCTTCGGTCATTGCTCCTACATTCCTCCATATGATGTTAACATCTAATGATGCGGTTCCCAAATGGGTTTGACTCACGCTAAATGTGAAGACTCCTCACAAAGTCAAAAATATTCCTTTATGGATACAAATAAAAAACTGTTTGACCACACTTCCGCTTCAACAAGCAGAAACCAATCAGGATTTTTTTTAAAACATTGTCTTTGACTTGTGTAAAACAAGTCCAGAGTTTTCCATCGTTTCTCTTTATGGAAGCCGCAAACGCTGTCATTGGAGCCAACCGGTCCAACGCTGCAGCGATTATTAGGAACCAGTAGCAATCTGTTGCATACTCGCTCTCTGTCACACTCGCTTTCCCCTCACACCCACATGCACTTACTTGCTTGCACACACTCACAGACATGCTGTACTGACTCACAGCTAAACTCACGGAAAAACAAGGGGGTCAGATGACTCTAGTTAGGCCCTTGAGCAGAACATAAGTGCTCCTTTTCTCTCAATACAACAAAGCAGGTTTTTACCAAATTCTCCAAAGAGATCCTACATGAACTTGGAAGAAAAATCAGAGGAAGTTATTTGTGCCTTGTTGTGATTGAGAGCTGGACTGATGCTGCGTCTTGATCTAAAAGTTAGCCCTCCCCAAATTGGGACTATAAACTGAAAAAGAGGTTCTGACTGACAGCAGGGGGATGCACTTTGTTTTTAACAGTTTTTCCCTCCATCGTTGATCCAGATAACTATTACTGAGACAGAACAATAACTACTCTTCCAAATGGTTTTAATCAAGCTGGTGTATAATATTTATCAAACTGTGAGATTACAGAAATTAAAATGAAACGACACAAACTTTGAAGTGGTTAATGAACATCAGCCTTATATACACGCTTGTTCATTTAAGGCCCCGTTTACACAGAGCAAAAACGGTGGCGTTTTCATGCGTTTTGGCCGTTCGTTTACACGAAAACGGAGCTCAAAGTCACCAAAAATGATCATTTCTGAAAACTCCGGCCAAAGTGGAGATTTTCAAAAACTCTGTTTTCACGTTTGCTTGTAAACGGAGGGAAACGGAGATTTAGGATTCAGAACGTCACATTATGCCACAGAAACGTCACCAGTGTGCGACCTGTGTTTACAATTTGTTTGGCAACCGTCAATATTTTCTTGTATTTTACCTGTTTTATATTCTAACGTCACACTTAAAAGTAACTCCACTTCTCTGTCACTCCAAACGAAAGACTCTCGTTCCGTCTTGGAAGTAACTGCAGTCAAGGCTGATTTATGGTTCCACGTTACACCAACGCAGAGCCTACGGCGTAGGGTACGCGGCGACGCGCACCGTACGTAGGCTACGCCGTCGATTTAACGGGGAACCATATTATTCAGGCTTCACACGTGTCATTTGTTGACGTTTTTTTCCAGGACTCTGATTGGCTAGCATGACTTTACGCTTCTCGTTACACTGCCCCCTGCAGGTTTGGCTGCTCATAGCACCTTAACAGCATATTTATGCGGGTTCGTGTAAACGAAGAGATTTTGAAAACGATCTCATGTAAACAATATAATTTTTCAAAACGTAAAGGGGGAAATATCCGTTTTTGTAAATACCCGGCTATGTGTAAACGGGGCCTAAGACAATCTCTGCTCCCATACATATCTGAAATGTCATGATCTGACGATGGAAAGGTCTAGTAATTCTCTCTCACAGCAAAGCAGCTGATCAGTGTTCAGATCTGGTACTAATAAGCTTTTTGGGTGATCAGATCTCGAGGGGAGAGTAATGCGAACACAGTCAGATGGCACCAAGATTCAAATCCTATAGCTCAGGCCACAGTTGGAGCTGGTCTTAAAGATTTGTGGCCACATTTTTACAAAAGTGCAAACATAAATGTGCACTGGGTCACATTGAAAGACCACATAACAGGATATGACCCCAACAGCAGAATTGTGATGCACACAACTTCTTGCTTTGATTTCCCTTAATAATATATTCTTTGGAAAGCAGCATTCAATCTAAAAGGACATATCATTTAAAGAAAAATAGCTGGTCTTTCTTGTTGGTTTTGCAGTAGGAACAGTGCCAGAATTCTGGATACTTCTTTTCTGCCCTTACAATGGACTTTGAACCTACAGATCTGAGCTGATCCTGGAAAACGATGTTTTAATGCAATACAGCAGAGCTTAGTGGCGAGTGTTGGAGTGAGGGTGTTTGTTAAGTATAAGGCAGTAAGGTGGCAGTTTATTTAAAGTTCATGCCTTTGGCCTGTTTGTCAGAGACACATTTAGAATGAAAACTGCAGATTCAGTGTTTAAAAGCTTCACTTTGTGTGCCATTAGTCAGCAGAAGGTGCAGCGACAGTGAACTCTGCAATGTTACGTTTTAAATTCAGCAATAAAATGTAACTGAGACAAAACAGAAACGTATTAATCGTCGAGTTAAAATACATTTGTGATCTTACAAAAGCATCAACAGACCAACTAACGTCCTATTTTCCATTCAGCTGACTGTGGGTAGATGTTTATTTGCATATAAAGCAGGTCACTACTGAGAAACACACACAAGTGGATCCGTGCGGATACACTTTGACGCCAGATTTGAACAGACTTACCGAGATGGGTACACCAGTAATCAGATCACCCAGGACACATGATAATACCAGGTTTGAAAAGCCTCCATGACTTGTCTGTGTTAAGATGCACATGTCTGAACTTGTCCTGCTCTCCCCTTAAGCTGTAAAACTGTTAGACTCTGCAGACCCAAAGATGTTAACCGGGTTGCTCTGTGCCTAACGTGACCTCCCAGACCATAATAAAAACCTCCTCTCAGCACTGCAGTCCCTCTATCCGAGAGCAGGGAGAGGAGTGAGACAGAAGAAAGGAGGCATCTGGCCTAAAAGCAATCTGGTATCTTTAACAGAGGAAGGGTACAGTATGTTCAAAACAACAATGGGACCACAGGGACTGCCAGTCAAACAGGGAGCAGCTACTGCTGGCTGTGGCTTTCAAAATTAGAACATGATAGTGAGCGAGACAGCCTGACATGATAATAATCAATGAAGGGTAAAGAACAGAGGCATGGTTGTGATGTGTCTTAGGCCAATTTTTCCTCTTATCTTTTAGCTCATGCAAGTCAAGCGTGCACCCAGACTATTTATGAATCAACACGCTAAATGTTCAACATGCTTCAAGAAGCTAAACATTTTGTCTGTCTCTGAGGTGAATTCCTTGCAGATATGTTTGTTTGTGTACAAATGTATCAACTGTCACAACCTTCCAATTGGTTTTAAGTGTTTTTTTTCTTTGAATTCCGATATTCATTCATATCCCACTCGGCAAGCCAAGAACCTGCACATACCCTATAGTCGTACTTCTCTTACGCAGTTCTCAATAAGACATCGAGGGTCCATTCTTTGGAATGCTACTGATCCTTGGCTAAAAACATCACCATCTCTGCTAGCTTTCAAAACAAACTACAAAAAATGCTTTTGCAGTAGAATAATGTAAGGTCACTCAATCATATTAAGTTCAATAAGAGGTTATTATTATATGTATTGTAATAATCTGTACTGTGTGAATGTACTGGTATATTTGCATCTAAACATGTGAATCTACAACTGGTATTTTGATGTGTGTTCTTTTGGGAGAAGTTCTCGATAAGCCTTCTGGCTTCCAACTTCTCCTGCACAATATTAACATGTATGTATCTTTTTGTTTTTAACTTGTATGTGCGAATAAATAAAACAATAAAACAATAACATCTGTGTTGTGTCTTGCAGTTCACAGTTGAGACATCATGTTATGCTTCATTATTAGGCTTTAGGTGAACCACACTCTGTCTGTCAATCATTTACCCTTTACACCAGCCAGTCCCTTCCCACTGTTTGGCTGGGTCAGTGCTTCTATATTAAGGATCCCACACATAAGCCAAGGAAAGGGGAGGGTTAAAATCCCGTATCCACACGGGTCACATGATCACCGTGTGTTTGAGGAGTCTTATTATCAGCATTTTTCTCTGTTCACAAAAGACTCCCAGATCAGTCAGCAAACCTGACTGCAGTTTCAAAACATATGTAAACACAAGAGATGAATGCTGATCGACTGCAACTAATCTGATCATGACTGCACACAGTGGTCTTTCACTGCTTCCAAGTATGGTGCTCTTTCTGGTGCTGACTGAATCAAGTCACAGCCCTTGATAACAACCAATCATGCACTGTTGGTCACATAATATATATCACTTAGCTTATACCACAATGGAGGTTATGTGACACCTATTGTTATTTGTGACAGAGCAGAGATTTGGGGACTAAGACACCACTAGAAAATGAATGCAACAGTAAAAGCAGCATAATTACTCTTAAAACAAAACAATATAGTTTTCTCTGTCCCTGTTTTGCCTCCTGCTGCAGATACAGCAAGCAGTAAACAGGTTGCAGAGCATAAGGCAGGAGGCTTTTTTCAACAACAGGGTGGGTGTCAAGAACATTTTGCAGCAGCCCTGTGCAAGAGACTGTCAAAACATAAACCAACGGAGGAGAAGGCATCAGTGTTTGTGTGTTGTCTCTGTTAAGGAAACCCACGACAATTACAACAAGGTAACACTCAAAACTAGAGCAGAAAAACGTGCGTTGCATATGCACGCCCTCGTTTACTTGGGTCAGGCTTTGTTAATTCACATAACCAGGGACCAGCCTGACCAGCTGTTACATAATTCACTGCCCTCATTCTTCTCTCAGGGGGGAGAATGGCTCCAGTCAGTCATCCATCTAAAGCCGGATGTGTCCAGTCCAGTCCACCTCAGAGATGCTGTGTGCCCCCAGGTTGCCCAACATACGTATGTATGTATGTATGTATGTATGTATGTATGTATGTATGTATGTATGTATGTATGTATGTATGTATGCATGTATGTATGTATGTATGTATGTATGTAAGTATGCGTGTGTGTGTGTGTGTGTGTGTGTGTGTATGTATGTATGTGTGTAGGTATGTGTATGTACTATTGCATACAAATACTGTATACCTTATGATCCTGGTCCTGCTCAAGGTTTCTTCCCTCCTAAAAGGGGAGTTTTTCTTGCCACTGTTTGGCTTAAGGTTTTTCTCCCACTAGGGGAGTTTTTACCTGCCATTGTTTATGTAATAACTGCTCGGGGGTTTATGTTCATGTTCTGGGTCTCTGGAAAGGGTCTACAGACAACTTTTGTTGTATTAGACGCTATATAAATAAAATTGATTGAAAAAATTGAATTGAACTGTATGGAATGATATTTATTAATGACATTGCACTAGTTTATAAAAAGCTAACATTTTTATGTGAAAAAGGTAGGTGTCATAAGCTTAGGCTTCAGTCTACACCTTTTGGTCCTTGGTTTTTAGCTAAAATTGTAAATATACCAAAGATTGTATATATTTTTTTGTATAACACCGACGAATTACACCTGTACTTTGGGTTTGTGGGAACTGAAAGTAGGAATGGGCGATATTTTACCGTTCACGATATACCGTCAAAAAAATTCCCCACGGTAAGAATTTGTCATCTCGCGGTAAAAACGATAAATTCCCATTGATGACGTTTTTGTGTGAAGCCTGAATTATGGTTCTGCGTTAAATCGACGCAGAGCCTACAGCGTAGCGGCGACGTTCAACGTACGGTGAGCGCAAAGGATGGCTTTTATTTATTTGTCCTGTTTCTTTATTTCTCAGGTTGTATTTTTTTTTCTACTTTGTGATTTTATAAGCTAAGAAAACTTGAAGGACAATGGTACTTTTGCTGTTTGCACTGTTATCCGCCGGTTTAAGCCATACAGTTTGAATAAATGTTGAATCTGTTCTTACATTTCAAACTTGTTTCATTTGAGTCATTACAGTTTTGCAGTACAGATGTACTAATTGAATTGTTTTTTATTAATTCACTTTACTTGGTGTAGTTTAGTAGCATTTATTATTCTTTTAGAGCAGTGTTTTGGGGGCTCCAAAGACTGAATGTTGAGATAGATTTATAGTTAAAAAGGTGGAGTTGAATTGGTATTTTTTCTATCGTCATTTTTATCGTTATCGGGATAAATGCCAGAAATTATCGTGATAAATTTTTTAGTCCATACCGCCCATCCCTATTAATGACATTGCACTAGTTTATAAAAGCTAACATTTTTCTGTGAAAAAGGTAGGTGTCATAAGCTTAGGCTTCCGTCTACACCTTTTGGTCCTTGGTTTTTAGCTAAAATTGTAAATATACCAAACATTATATATATTTTTTTGTATAATACCGACGAATTACACCTGTACTTTAGGTTTGTGGGAACTGAAAGGACCAATAAACTAAACCTGGATTTTTTTTGTGAAAAGGGTAGGTGTCATAAGCTTAGGCTTCAGTCTACACCTTTTGGTCCTTGGTTTTTAGCTAAAATTGTATATATATATATATATATATATATATATATATATATATATATATATATACCAAAATATATATATACCAAAAATTATATATTGTTTTTGTATAACACCAACGAATTGCACCTGTATTTTGGGTTTGTGGCAACTGAAAGGACCAATAAACAAAACTAAACTAAAAAAACAAACCAACCTACCTCGTTCAGACTTCATGTTGTCCAGTGTCATCGGGCTGGCTTAGGGGGGGTCTCCTGCTCTCCTGCTGGGTCTCCTGCTCCTCTCAGTCGTGACAAGCACCCCGGTGTCTGGACCCCCTTTGTGGCCGAGACCCTGCTGTATTAGCTAAGCAATAAAATCAGCTGTGAGGCTGGTGTGGCCCCCCCCAACCCCCCCTATCCAACAACAAAGCGCTGCTTTGTTAGCGCCCTCCTGTACGCGTCCATGGAGTCGGGCACAAAGACAGCTGACGGCCCGAGCTCGGGCTTGACAACCCGCTAACCCGCTCCACCCGTGGGTCTAACTAACTACAGAGCTGGCTCTGGCCGCCCTGGCAGCTCCACTCAAACCCCCCTGCCTGGCTCATGCTGACGCCGGGATTCATGCCGGGGACCCCGCTGCTGTCTCAACGTGACTAGGGCTACTGCTAAAAAAAAAAAAAAGAAAAAGCTCGACCAACTAACCTTAGAAGAAAAAACTAAAGAAAACTTTCCAAAACATACAAAACGAAGCTTGTATAGTAGTTAACGACGGCGGAAATGCACGTCTCCCCTTCCCCTCCGCGGGGAGAAGTAGCTGTTTTTTAGGGGGCGACAAACTAGCAGATTGCTGAAACTAAGAGCAGATACTGATGTTTTTGGAGAAATGCGGATTAGGAACAGTGAGTCCCCTCTGGTCGTGATGCTACAGCCTCTCTTCTCCTCCTCACTTCCCTCCCTGACGCTTGTCAAAACAGATCAGCGCAGCTCCAGTCACGTGTCCCAACAACAGCCCGACACGTCACTTCCTGGCCCGGACCCGCTGCCATGGCAACCGCCAACTTAACTTACAAGTGGTACCTTTTTAGATAAAAAAATGCAATAATACATTCTTGACAGAGGTGTCAAAAGTATTCACATTCATTACTCAGGTAGAAGTATAGATACTAGAGTTTAAAAATACTCCTGTAGAAGTTGAAGTATCAACTCAAGTTTTTTACTCAAGTAAAAGTATAAAAGTAACTACTTAAAGTATAAAAGTAAAAGTAATGTAAGGGGGGAAAAGGCCATTAAGGACAAAAGCCATTGAAAATGAATGCAAATATATTAAAGAACCATATATGTGTACTATTGAGCATTAACATGTGTTTCAGAGAGCAGAAGATATGATGACTAGTTGCCTATAAGTATTGTAATGGTGCAAAAAGTCAAACTTCAGAGGCATGTTATCATTTATCCTAACCTTTATTGGAATGTACATCCAAGTCTAGTTGCAGGAATCTGAGGGAACGGATGTAAGAACAAAACTGGACAAGAACATCCTTCATTGTGCCACAACCACAACCACAACCAAATTCACAATTTAACTGGATCGTTTTTTTTTTTAAAGGCCGAAATGAAATAGAGTAACGGGGCTGTTTTTAAAATGTAAGGAGTAAAAAGTACAGATAATTGCGTGAAAATGTAAGGAGTAAAAGTAAAAAGTCATCTGAAAAATAATTACTCCAGTGAAGTATAGATAACCAAAATTTCTACTTAAATAAGGTAACAAAGTATTTGTACTTCGTTACTGATTACACCTCTGATTCTTGAGAACCAATATTACTTTGGTGTGTTTCTCTTCACCTTTGAAGAGGAAACATATGTTTCAACATTATACTATTAGTTTTTTAATTAAGATGAGAACCAGTTAACTCTCCTTTCCTCTTCCACTGAAGGCTAAAGAAGTTCATTTTAAAATAATGAATGAGGTCTATCCATGTAATGATTTTTTACATAAAAGGTTTAATTTAGTTTTGAATATTTGTACTTTTTGTAACGCAGACATCGAAACCTTAGAGCATCTTTTTTTTCTCTTGTAGCCTAACTAGGACCTTTTGGGATGCTTTCCAATACTGGATAACCTATAATGATCAAACCATTCCCATTCTTACATTTTAAAGCAATACATTTGGTTTACAAATGGAGGACAAAAAATAGACTTTGGAATCAATAATTTAATTATATTGGCTAAATATTTTATTCATAAATGTTGCTTTTTGAAAATTAATACAATCTTTATTGCATATCTAAACGAAATAATTCAGTACAAAAAATATTTAAAATCTTGCATAATTCAAAAAGCCCAGCATCTTCATAAGTATCTTTGTACCCTAATTCCTGACTGGTCACTTGCGTTTTTTTTATTGTATTTTTTATTTTATTGTTTATTCCTTTTCTTTTCTTTTTCGCTCTGTATCTTCTTTGTTTTGTTTTACTCATTGGTTGCTCAGTGTTCTTTGATGCAAATGTTCTTCTGGTATGTATAATGTGCCTTGTTTTTTTGTAAAATCAATAAAGAGGTTGGGAAAGTTAAAAAAAAACTTACAAGCTGTACCAAAACTCCCGAGAAGCAGCCATGTGTGTGATAAACATACTTGTCAAGTATCACGCTGGCAGTTCTCGCGAGGTTAGTGGCGACAACGTGAACAAAGTCGGAATAACAAATCAGAGATTTATGGATGTAACAAGAGTGAAGGCATTTCTGCCTCCAAAAAGCAAAGACTTCGTGTAAATATCTCTAAAAATGGGAAACAGAATTTACTTTCCTAAAGAGGAGCAGGATGGGGCTCAGTTACCCATTCTGAAAGATGTTTAACTACGATTTCAGTGTCTCTTTTAGTGTTCTAGTGTCTCTCACGGGCGAAGGACGGATATCAGTCAGTGAGCCACATGAGTGAAAATGACAAATTAAAAGAAAATGTAAATGTTTCACTTAAAGACAATCAATGAGTATATAAAATTAAAATATTTAAAATAAATAAATGTGCTTTAATTCACTTTTTGTGTTTTTATTTAGGCTCTATTATAGGAATACATACATAGGAATGTCCACAGCATTTCAGTGTCAACAAAGGTATACTCTGTATATAATCTATACAGATTCTGAGCACATAATTTTAGTCTGTAAGTGGTTGACAGGTAGTTATTTTACATTTCTCGTAAATCTGTCTTATAATGTAAAATACTGGACCTCGGTTGTCCCGTATTTTTAAATCCAAAACTTGACAGGTATGGATAAATGAATTAAAAACGAGTTTTAAAATGAACACGGGCCCTGTGGTTGCTTGTTTACAGGCATGTAATGTTACCAGCAACAAACGTGTAAGGACAGAAGTTGACAGACAGGAGAAGGGCAGAGAAGAGAAGGGTTATTACTCTCTGACAGCTGATTGGTGAGTCAAATTCCCATGCGCGTTCACGTGCCCACGTGACGGTTCGCCGTGAACATTTTGTTCTGGTTTCTTTGGATTAAGGATCCAATAACGGCATGTATGTGAAATAGAGTCACGCTGAAACCGTGGCCAGGGGCTGAGAGACTCACATGCAGAAAATATGTCCAGTATTTTAATAGAGATGCTGTCACATGTTAGGATTTTATGAAACTGTTAAAACTAAGTATGAGGGTTTTTTTTCTATAAGATTGTACACTGATGGTTGCTCTCAGGGCAGAACCACCCAGACCCGGATTAACTCAGTCTGGTTCCCCAGGGTGACCCCACTTGAAGTGCCCCCCTCCTCCCACATTTTACGGTTAAAAAAAGGGAAATTTACTATGGTTATAAAGACCCAGAGGTGTCAAAAGTATTCACATTCATTACTCAGGTAGAAGTATAGATACTAGAGTTTAAAAATACTCCTGTAGAAGTTGAAGTATCAACTAGTAAAGTAAAAGTATAAAAGTCCTGGTTTCAAAACTACTTAAAGTATAAAAGTAAAAGTAATGTAAGGGGGAAAAGGCCATTAAGGACAAAAGCCATTGAAAATGAATGCATCTTAGTATAATGCAAATATATTAAAGAACCATATATGTGTACTATTGAGCATTAACATGTGTTTCAGAGAGCAGCAGGTATGATGACTAGTTGCCTATAAGTATTGTAATGGTGCAAAAAGTCAAACTTCAGAGGCATGTTATCATTTATCCTAACCTTTATTGGAATGTACATCCAAGTTTAGTTGCAGGAATCTGAGGGAACGGATGTAAGAACAAAACTGGACAAGAACATCTGAAACAACCACAACCAAATTCACTCTATCCGGATGGAGCAATTTAACTGGATAGTTTTTTTTAAAGGCCGAAATGAAATAGAGTAACGAGGCTGTTTTTAAAATGTAAGGAGTAAAAAGTACAGATAATTGCGTGAAAATGTAAGGAGTAAAAGTAAAAAGTCGTCTGAAAAATAATTACTCCAGTGAAGTATAGATAACCAAAATTTCTACTTAAGTAAGGTAACGAAGTATTTGTACTTCGTTACTTGACACCTCTGTAAAGACCATAGATTTACATGAACGTATTGCTGAAGCACATGCTCAACACTACTACTACAAATAGATGTAAGACAAGCAACCAATACCACAGATAGACACGAGTCTACAAACGCCAAACTACACTGATGCTCCAATCAGAATGCAACTCACATGCCAATGTAACACCACATGTTAACTATCATCATTTCCATCATATATGGCCTGTCTGAGGACTACATGCAAAACTATTACAGCATATGGCTAAACAATCAAACAGGCTTACTGAATGAATGAGCTGATGTGAAGAGAGGGAACAGCACATTAATAAAATAGCAATGTGTAAGCTGTTAGATTTAAGGTTGTTAAGTTGTTAAGGCACTCACTGAAACGCAATTCTTTTTATTTTATTATTATTATTTTCATTTTTATGATATCATTGGTTACTGCTGTACCTGTTTGCTCCTCTTCCAGCAAATATATATAGAAAATAACAAAATATGACATATATGGTCCAGTTAGTCATTTGATTTGGTGGCCCCTCATTGGCTGGTTCCCCGTTGGCGCTCGCCCGGTTCAGTATATGGATAATCCGGCCTAGCAATAACCGCATGTAAATAGAGTCACGCTGAAACTGTGGCCAGGGGCTGAGAGACTCACATGCAGAGAAGAAGTCCAGTATTTTGATAGAGATGCTGTCACATGTTAGGATTTTATGAAATTATTAAAAGTATGAGGTTTTTTTCTATAAGATTGTACACTGATGGTTGCTCTCAGTGCAGAACCACCTCTTGTTTTTATGATTAGACTGATTAGCTGAGTTCTTCTTTAGGTGAAGACGGTGAAGAGGAACGGATGTTTTAAGATTGATGCGTCCCATCCTGTTTTTCTCCGAGTTTTGGTTGTCGTAGATCTTTGCTGGGTTGGCATGTCGGATTAGAGATAGACAACAGAAAAGATATGGCTGAAGGTGTGACATGTTTAGGTTTCTTTCCCTGCAGTCGGCCTCCCAGATAAGGTTCAACAGATATGGATCAACATCAGCTCCTATAACGTACAAAACACCTCCCTTTTTCAGTATAAATATGACTAGATTGATGACCACAGCGTGCATTTCTCTCCGACCTATGTGGTTTGAGAAAAGTTTACCTCCGGCTGGAAAATATGGTG
Organism: Cololabis saira; assembly: GCF_033807715.1. Taxonomy (NCBI): domain Eukaryota; kingdom Metazoa; phylum Chordata; class Actinopteri; order Beloniformes; family Belonidae; genus Cololabis; species Cololabis saira. The sequence goes on along the minus strand of NC_084588.1, from coordinate 45,401,937 downwards.
CATGATATAATAAAAGCTTGTATTAACTTTGATTCTGTTCACTGGTTTTCTTATGGTGCACCAGACAAACGAACATGAGGATCTTTCACACATCATAATCATGTTTCATGTTCTTATTTTTTGTTTAAAATCTTACTACTGGTCTACAAAGCGCTGAATGGTCTTGGACCAAAATACATGGTTGACCTGTTAGTTCCTATGAAGCTCCCAGACCCCTGAGGTTCATCTGGATCTGGTTTGTTGTGGTTCCAGAACCAGAACCAAGCAAGGTGAGGCAGCGTTCAGTTATTCTGCTCCTCACCGGTGGAACAAACTTCCTGTAGACCTGAGGTCTGCTCCAACTGTCAGCTCCTTTAAATCAGGCCTAAAAACATTACTGTTTTCTGAAGCGTACTCCTAAATTAAATACTTACCTGCTGTACTCTACTGCCCTTACTTTTTTTTTTTTTTTTTAATATCTTTTTATTTCACAATAATTTTCACAATTCACATTTTCACATGCATGATTTCCTGCCCTTACTTTTTAACAACTTGTGCTTTTTATTATTTTACCTATTTTCTTATCATTTTATTTGTTATTTATTCTATTTTTTTTTCATTGTATTGTATTATTATGTATTATTTCTATTTCCTTTTTTAATTGACTTGTTACTGTTTAATTGTGTATCTTTCTGCTTTTAATGTTGATGTAAAGCACTTTGAATTACCTTGTGTTGAATTGTGCTATACAAATAAACTTGCCTTGCCTTTATGTATGCTTTTTTTGTTAGGATTTTGATGACAACATTTAGTACATGTACAGACATGACACGGTAAACACTGTATACCAAATCAAGGCAACACATCAACAACCACAGAATCTGACAGTCCATGGAAGAGCGTGTAAGTAAGTTGGTCCATTATATGGTAAACACTTCCATCGGTTGTCAGGGATTGTCTGTTCGGTCACGACTTGATTTAGTCAAAAAGGTGCCCAAATAAAAAGTGTGTCCTATCCAGGACAGAGAAAGAGAACAAGTACATATATAGTGACGTACATATGCACAGATATGACTAATTATGTGAATTAACCAGGTATCTGACATTTTCCAGATATAGACACAACAATATTATTCCATATAGCCATTAAAAAAAAAAGTGGGTTGGGATCTTGATTTCCTTTTCTTCACATTCCTTTTTGCTATAGGCAAACATGAGGGTTTCTTGCTGCGAGAGTTATTGAGTTGAAAAACGTCATCCTAAAAAAGGTGAGCCAGCGTCTCATCACTTGACTTAGACTTGTCACAGGTACCTGAGGCAGAAGGAAAGGTCTTGTTCACTTTATATTTGGAGACAGGGATGTATGATTTTACACTGGATGAGTTGAAGTCTAGCATTAATAGAACATGCTTTAACCCTTTTCTAACCTCACAGCCCATCTGAAATGTCCTCACTGGTATTCTCTATTAATGCGTCCTTGGTGTGAAGAGAGGACGGTGCCAGTGGTGAGGGAGAAACACTGAAATCAAGCATTTGGATGTAGGGAGTTCTAGTTATAAGAATATAAAGGCTGTGCTGATCAGACATCTGGTCAAAGAAGTAGGGACTGTCTTACAAAAAGGAAAAAATAATAAGTAAGTATAATTAACAGATAGGTTTCACATGAGTGAATAAATCAGTTAAACTGTACAGGACTGTCTCAGAAAATTAGAATATTGTGATTTTCTGTAATGCAATTACAAAAACAAAAATGTCATACATTCTGGATTCATTACAAATCAACTGAAATATTGCAAGCCTTTTATTATTTTAATATTGCTGATCATGGCTTACAGTCTAAGAAAACTAAAATATCCTATCTCAAAAAATTAGAATATTCTGGGAATCTTAATCTTAAGCTGTAAGCCATAATCAGCAATATTAAAATAATAAAAGGCTTGCAATATTTCAGTTGATTTGTAATGAATCCAGAATGTATGACATTTTTGTTTTTTTAATTGCATTACAGAAAATAAAGAACTTTATCACAATATTCTAATTTTCTGAGACAGTCCTGTATATCACTTTTTATACAGCACGTGTAATACACATATTGTATCAGTACACACACACACACACACACACACACACACACACACACACACACACACACACACACACACACACACACATCCTCATTAACTCTCACCTCGACCCATATAGATGTATCAAGTATAACAATAGATGTGTCAAAGTACAAAAACCAGCTCTAAATTCAGCTGGCTTTATAAATGCAGGCTGGGATGCATTGCTGTTTTGATAAGAATAAAAAGGACAGAGAAAAAAAAAACTCTGATTTAATCTGCCCTCTTATAAAACCCCCACAGAGAAAAGGACAAGGCCACAGAGAGGATACTAGACTCTGCTTCATAAATGCTTTTGACAGCTGCTTCAAATTTGGATGAGACCTGTGCTACTGTGGCTGTGAGATCCTTTAAAGATGAACCAGGGAAAGAAAGAACTGATGTCTGCCAGTCTGCTGCTTTATTGAATTCTGAACTGACCAGACACGAGCAGCCCAGTGAATGTGGGTCATAAAGTCCACGACAAAGCAAACACCTATCTGTTGATTACAGGCTGTTATCAGACAGAAGAGCAAGGTTTACAAATATTTGGAGGTAAAACAGAATATTGATCATGGTGAGTCAAACATAGCTTTATACTGCTACCAAGCTTCAACCCATCTGACCTAATACTTTGTTTTTAAAAGGTTTCTGAAACCAAACTGTGTTGTGGAAAATCTACAGCAGTCAACTAAAACCAACAGTTTAAACCTAAGGCTTTCAAGGAAAATTATAGTCTTATGCCTTAATATTTCTGAATATCCATCCATCCATCCATCCATGATGTGCACTGTTACAGTTTTTGCCCATTGCTTGAACACTATAGACCCATGCTTAAACTAAAGTAACACAACTTGAAACTTTTGTTACCATACCTCAAACACATGTACCCATACCTTAAACCAAAGCGCTGCTTTGCACTCTAGTTGCAATTCTGCAACACACTTAGTCCTTTATGCAACACACTTGGTCCTGCATACTAGACTCTATTTCATACATAAGACACTTCGTTCACAAATGAAATCTCAGGGTGCCATTTGGAAAACACATGTTTCCAAAATACAAAACACATCGGTTAATTGCAACCATTCAAATACACACCTGAAGGCACCTGCTTGCTAAACGTAACACCAATCAGCCAGCTACAAAAAGGCCTCAGTTTAGCCATTTCAAGAACCTTGCAAGCATGGATGGAGGGAGAGCAAGAGGCAGAGGGAGAGGACGACAAGGAGGGCAAGGACAAGGTTGAAGAGGCAATGCACGGACCTCCATATCTGACGATATAAGGGCAACTTTGGTGGATCATGTTATAGATCATGGCCTGACAATGAGGGAAGCTGGGCAGAAAGTCCACCCACACCTCACACAGTGGCATCTATAATACTGTAAGAACATTCAGACTGGAAAACAGGTATGTTTTCCCCTCTCTACCTTCTACTCAGATGGTATTCACAGCCCTCTACAGTATATCACATTACCACATCACATGTACAGGGTATTGCAGGGTTCAGTACAGTGGATGATACAGTATATAAGGTGAAGTACTGTAAGAAAAAGAATCAAACTGATGACAATTTGTGTTTGTATTTCTCTAGAATGACTAGAAAACCTTCTGGGGGAGGACGCCAAGCCTGTTCACACAACCATGAGCCCACGTGCAGTATGCACAATTATGAGTTTACAATATAGTGTTTTTTCTATTTTTTTTTTTTTAGTTCACGTTACTATGTACAACATTGAGTAGGCCTATTTGGTTTGGTTTTTTTGGTTGCTTGAAAATGTGCCTGCTGAATAAACAAAAATAAAAAAACAAAATCAAAGACTGCAGTGTTTTATATAAAGTAGACTAGTGTGTTCTCCCTGATCTGAAAGTGTATGCATATGATACAAGTGTGTGTCATTTTGTTATCAGAGTTACATTTTGACCAAGTATTTTTAGGTTTTGATAGCAGAGTTAAGGCAGTGATAGTAGAGTTTCAATTTGACACAGATGTGAATGGTATATTTCCCAGTGTTGTGTCATGCTTACTTGTGTGTAGAGTTTTGGCACAATGAGCGAAATTTTGCAAAATGTGTTCAAGCAACGGGCAAAAACTGTAAATGACTGGTGTTGGTTTTGCCTTAAAAGATTGTTGATCCCAGGTGTTGAGTAATTCTGCATTCATCTTGGTTGATTTCAGGGTTTGACATTCCCCCCAGCCTTTCAGTTTCTGTTTTGCCCCACCTGTGTCCCATCTGCCCTGATTGTCTGCACCTGTGTCTCGTCATCCCCTGAATACATCTGGTCTTGTCATTCCCTTGTTCCCTGTCGGTCCGTTCTGTCAGGCTGGTGAGGTGAGGACCCAGATGCAGGAGAGCGAGGCAAGAGTTTGCAACAAAAAGGGTTTATTCCAAAAAGGCGAGGACCAAAAACAAAAGCGCTGCTTGGCAGGATCAAAAACTAACACAGGAACAGGGATCAAAACTGGAGCAAAAACAGGAAACATGGAGGGAAGCACAGTACGGACCGACAGGGAACAAGGGAATGACAAGACCAGATGTACTCAGGGGATAACGAGACACGACGAGACACAGGTGCAGACAATCAGGGCAGATGGGACACAGGCGGGGCAAAACAGAAACTGAAAGCTGGGGGGAATGTCAAACCCTGACAGTTGATTTGAATAGTGGCCCCTGGGTTCTTCAATAAGCTTTCACAATAAATCCCACCCCACCCCAAAAATGGCGGTGCCAAACCCATTTCACCTGAGAATTATTGCAAAGTAAATTAGTATACCTAACCAGGCTTATTCATCAGTCCAGCAAAGGGTTACAATGTTTTGTTGTTTAAAAAAAACAACCCGTTTTATCCTTTGCAGGGTCACGGGGGTCTGCTGGAGCCCATCCCAGCTAATTACAGGCGAGAGGCAGGGGTTCACCCTGGACAGTCTATCGCAGGGCTAATAATAATTTCAACAGTTATATATGCAGTGTTATTCTTTGCTCCAACCTTGAATGGTGGGCAGGACACATATCCTTGTGGGTTAAACAGAGATCCTGGCATGTCAGTGGTGAAATATATTTTTGTCCGCCTCTGAGCTATACATAACATATATGAAAGGCAATACATATCTCTCACAGTGGCCCTATTACACCCTCCCCCCATTGTTTCACAAAAAGCTTGACTGGAATAAGGATCACAGTAACGATCAGCTCAGCAGTAATTCAGTCTGAATGACTCAGATACAAACTCGAGAATTGATATTCTGAAATATTGAGTGTTCAGTAACTGGAGTAAGTATTGTGTTTTGAGTTGGTCCTTTCAAGATCCTGTTAATATTCTGTGTTGCCATTTGTTCAGCATAATATTCATATTTTCATGATCATGTGACCATAGGTCTACAGTAATTTTTTATTTTCATTCATGTTCTGCATGCAATTTTTATGATGTATTATTTATTTTTATTTTACGATTTTGTATCCTCATAGCTTTATTGTTAAATGTTATTAGGTGGGGGCTCCTCATAAGCCTACTGGCTTGCTCGCTCCTCCCTGCACAGTTTCTTTTAACTGCACTTATTTGTGTGATGTTATTTTTTATTGTATGTGCTAAATAAACTAAACTAAACTAAACTAAAATTAAGTGCAAGAATCCTTATGATTGGAAATGATATGTCACAGCCCCATCTAGTGGCAGAATGGCGGTAGTGCAAAAACTAAAAGTCAGGACGATGTCAGCATTCATTTAGATAGAGGTAAGATGAGAGGTTGAAATGAGGGTGTATTATGGTATTGTTCACAAATCAAGATACATTTTTTTGGCAGAATCACGTATTTGTTCAGCTAAGCTACAGGAGGTCAGACATTTACCACTGATCACTTTGTAATGGCGTATTTGTAGACTGGAGCACTAAATGAAGTGGAAAGTAATGGAAAAATCTATTAAGTTGACTTGACTTTATTGTTGCTGAGTTCAATCTCTTGAATTATTGATGGACTGAAAATGGTTTTCTTTACTCAGCCTTCTAAATGTATGACTCTCACATAATTAAACTAGCTTCAAGTAAACAGAGTATGCATATTCCAAGACTAAAACGCTGATTCAGATGCAGTTGAACAGTTTTGGATTCATTACATGTTTTTTCTGCACATTGGCACACCACCCTGAAACACCATTCAGCGAACATGAAGATGAAGTATTCCATGGAAATGAATAAGTAGTTTCAGACTTCTTGGGGTTATGCATATTTTATGGGAAGGTGATGGCTTTCCTTGCACTTTTGAAGAGTAAAGATGGAATCCTTATTTCATGATACAACAGTATATAAAGATATAGGTGATCTCAGGACATATTACAACTCCTGCAGATACTCTGGAGATGCTTTTTGAAAGAAAAGAAAGTAGCATTATTCAAAAAAAAGCCTTACTCATCACATTTTTTAAACAAATAATGATCACATTTTAATCTGTTGTATTGGTTTAAACAGCCGAATATATGCATGAATAAACTGATTGGATTTTTTTAGGCAGATAAGCTTATTTTACAGATGAAGACACCTTTGAGTCTTGTGATTGACTGGTCAACTGTCTCGCAGCGAGCGTCTTTGTGACCCAGACCAGACTGATGTGGCCAGAGACCACTAACGGATGGACGACCCCTCTAACTCGGGGACGAATTATGACAAAAATTATCCAATAACCCTGTGAAGCCACTTGTTATTCAGGTTTCCTTCCAAGACACGCTCGTTCGCCTGCATGTCTTATCCTCTGCTTTCCTTATCAGATTGAAACATTTATTAATTCAATTTACCTGTCTGTGCAAGGAAAAGACAAAAGAGACACACACACACACACACACACACACACACACACACACACACACACACACACACACACACACACACACACACACACACACACACACACACACACACACACACACACACACACACACAAAGAAGGGCCAAGCCTCAGAAGCTGGAAATACCAACAGTTTATTTTCTACTTTTTGTGACTACAGAAATGTTGAAACATTTGAACACTGAAAAAAAAGAAGAAAAAGCTGGATGACATCATCACTTGCTTCTCAATTTTCTTTCTTTTTTCTTTTTTTTTCTCTTTTTTTTTAAACATTTGCTTAGCAATCACAACAGATGATATTGCACAGCACTGAGAAAGCGGTAGTAAAGCCTGGGTAACAGCAATGACAAAATCAAGTCCTGAACCATGGAGTTGTACATCTGAGAGTAACACCGACAGCGTTGGCTCTCTGGCACACGTGCACACGTAAGCACAGGCACACAAACACGCATCATACACCCGCACGCATCAAAAGACCCGAAAACGTAAAAGCCATCGTGTGTTTGTGAAGGAATTTGAAAAGAAAAGATAACAAGGTTGACAAGAGCAATGAGATTTCATTTGGAAATGCAAGTGCAAAATTAAACTTCTACCGTAATCTTTTCCAATATGTATATGACAACAAATATGCCTGTTTATCAAAACCCTTCAAGCATCTTTGTATATGAATAGCTGGAGGATACCCCTCTGTGGGTGAGAAACTAGTTCCCCAGCGTAAGAGATCCAGATGATTGTCTTAGGCGCCGCAGTATTGTTATGAGACTTGTAGCCAAGCTACCCATCATATGGGAACTCCTTTAGGACAAAAAATAAATAACAAATAAGACAAAAAAAGAGCAACAAAAAATAGGTCCACATTGCATCAAACTATTTTTCTTCATTAGTACATGTCCCTATATTGAAAATGAAAGCACATACACTAAACTGAAGAAATTAAAAATTCTCCTTTTATAATGACCCCACGATTTAACCCCTCATGGACACTTTGGTACTTTGGACGCTCAGTCCTCGGAGAATCTGTGCTGTCTGAGCATGACGAGAAACCAGCTGCTCTGATTTGTAACCAGTCGACCTCACACATGCTTACACAGCTTAACACTAACCAGCAAAGGAACTAAAAACAACAAAATAACAACTGACAGTGGACAAAAATGCATTGGAGACATGCATGCAAATAAGCAGACACACAAAGTAGCTCAGCAGTGCTCGAAATCTGACTCACGATGGAGGACAGAAAAAGAAAATGAGCCATCCAAGTGTTCGTCCCCATTATACACTCACACATGGATTCCTTGGTTCTTAGCAGTTTTATTAGACTTTGCTTATAGTCATTACACGAGTACGCATCAAAACTACAGATACTAGGTGGAGCGAGGCGGCAGTGCCACGGCAGTAAAAACAGACCCAGCTCTCCGTGGCACGCCCCCCTGGCAGACCTGCTGCCCAGCCCACACTCCACCTCACTCTGTGCATGAGACAGCAAAGTGAACAGGACTTGCAGCCCTTGTTTTTTAAATGCTTGGGATTGTACATTGAACAGGAGATTCCCCACATGGTAGAGTCAGCTTGCCTACACAGCCTTTACGCCTTCTACATCCTGTACCCGTGAGAATGACAAATAAAAACAACAACAAGTCTACCTCACAAATGCCAGTGCTTTTTAACATTATACATATTTTTTTTTTCCAATTTTTGGTTTGTTTTAAAAATCTTTGGATGTGCAGTAATACTCATAAAATAATTGTGTTCAAAAAGTCAAAAGAATAGGAAAAATACACATACACACTGCTTTTTGCCAGCTTCTCGACAAAGTATCTCCCATTTAACTTTGTCAGCTTCAGCAAATCAACTGTCTGGGTTACTGGCAGTGTTCAAAACACACACTGAGATGCCAACTAGGACTTAGCTGAAGAATAATTAAAACTACCCTCCTTTGTTAGATCTAAGAGTGAGAATAAGGCTGTAACATAAACTGTCTTTTTTCTCCAAAAACCTAGTATGTACAAATCTAGATTTTCTACAAATGCATAAATTAAAGTAGTTAACCAATACAAAAATGCAGTTAAATTAAAAATCACAACTCACAAGTAGGTAAAAGGGAAAAATATGAACACAATATCACAGCAGTTGGTTTTACCCTGTAAAAGTAATAGTCTACCATTACAATATAGTTGTAACCCAACGTATGATGAAAAATACGCTCCTCCATCGCTAAAGTTTCATACATCAACCCTGAAACGTGTCCGCCGTGACATGAAACAGAGCACTTCTGCCAAGAAAATAAAGTAAGAAAAAAAAAATACAACTTCAAAATAGAAAAATTAGACAATTTCTTTTTTTTTTTTTTGAAGTGACAATAACAGTTACCACACAGCTGGAGTTCTGCCTTACTTTCTGAAAGACGTCTCAATGCAGAACTCAAAAGGAATTATTACTATGAGGTATTCAGAGACATTGGTAAAGACATGCACGGCCAGAGTGCTGGACCTTCCCACACACAGCAGAGAGACGAGGACGGTACAGGGAAAGAGGGATAAAGGGGAGCAGAGGGGAGGAGGAGAAGAAAAAAAGACCTTTGGTTTTTATCTGTAGAAGTGGCCAACGTAAAAATCCTTTGGTATGTTTTCATTGCATGGTTGCACTGGCAAAAGCACCACGGTGTGTGTTTTTTTTTCTTTTTTTTTTTAGGAAAAAAACTAAAAACAAAAAAAAAACTAAAACCCAACAACAACCTTTTTTCCTTGTTTTCTTCAGTTGTGGCCCTTCTACAGGCTGAGGTATTCACAGAGTCAAAGGTGAGAGGTCAACAGCGGTTTAACACTTTGGTTCAAGCAAGGCACTCGTCCTGGGAGTTTTAGAAAGATTGCAACACGTCTACTTTCAGGAACATGTCTGCCTATAGTTGAGTCAACATTTCTGCCCATGGCTATGTCAGGCTGTCTGCCTGTTGTTATGTGGGGATGTCTGACCTTTGTTGGATCTGTATAAGCAACCTATAAATACACACGCAGAGGCAGGGCCAAGTGGAGCAAAAGCTATAATAAATAAATAAATAAAACTATGACGGGGGAAACTACACCTAGTTCTCATAGATTTTTTTTTTTAACCATTCATGAATCAAAATAGAAATTTTATTTCATATATTTGTAGGCTCATCACAATATCAGATATTACATTTTGACTGTCTTTTTGAAAACACAGTGGTAGGGAATGAATGAATTGGTATGACTGTGTTCCCCTCGGGCACCTGCACGGCTGCTTGTGTGTATCTATGGCCGGATCAGCACATCTGCCTATAGCTACATCAGCAGGACTATCTATGGAGCCGTAATCAAGAGCACAGATGAAGCAAGAGCACGCATAGCAGGGGTGCACGGGTTGATTCCAGGTTTTTCTTTTTTTGGGAGGGGGGGGAAAGAAGGGGAGGAAAAGATAGAGGGGGAGGAAAGATAGAGGAGCACACATACATCTTTTTAACACCACTCAGAGACCGTGCAATGAGAAAAAATCTTTGGTTATCTTTGGTATCATCAAAGTGATAGAAATCACGTATGGAACTTGAGTGAGGTAGCATCTTTGGTTCACACTATAAAACCAGCACAAAATCAGCAGGTCTTTTACACATTTTTTGTTTGTTTCTTGTCATATTTTTGGTTGTTTTCTTTTTCACTCAGAGATGAAGAAGCAGCTTCCTTTGGTCTCTCCTTCAGCGCTTGTTTGTGATGAATGAAAAGCTGCTAACCCTGGCCAAAAGGAGGACGACGGTGGGCGGGGGGGGCAGCTTAATATATCTAATGCAGTGCCGCCCTGGGCCAGCCCTGTGTAGTGCTTTCCTCCTAGTGCTGAAATGCATGGCTTACTGGGAGAGGCAGAGGCGGGGAAGGAGGAGAGGAGGGCGGGGGGTGTCGGCAGCAAGCTCGGGGAAGGAGGGGGGGGCACGCTTTTGTATTCAGGTGACGAGCTGACATTGCTGTGTAAGCGCCTGAAAGTGATTTGATCATTGATATCATCTCCTCTGCCCTACATCTTTGATGAGGAGATAAAATCAAATACATATGAAGCGTACAGGGAGGATGGAGTGACACTCCGTTCTTATTATCAAAGTGGTAATGCAGTTTGAAAAGAAACCCTCTCTCAGTGTCAACATCACACATAGAGCGAGTGCCTCCTGTTTTCACTTTTGTGAAGAAAAAACACTGCGTATTTGTACGTATTTGGTTTGCCACCGACTGGCATTTGAAAATAAGATAAAGCCAAACCTGTAAGCACTTCCTTTAGCATATTTGACAGGTTATGATGTGTCTGTATTGATCTATCTTCACATCGAACATTCACAGTAACATTCTGACTGATTGTGAAGTTAAAACTGGAATATTCTGTTTGATTTAAGAAGGCAACTATAAGGCAAGTATCAATAACTCATAATCAGGTTCAGGTTATATAATATTTCTTCAATCGAGGTGCTCAAATTTAAGCATGATGAAAAAAAAATGATGTAGTGGCCATGAGTAATAATGTTCTCTTTGGAATAGGAAAAGCAGGGAAAAAGGGAAAAGTAAGATTATTGACAGCAAAATATACTCTTTGGTCAAATTAAAACTAGCATTGTTGCTATAGAGAGGTATAGAAGGCATTGTTTCTCTTATTTCATATCACACAATGCCTCAGCATGTTGGAAGAAAGCACTACCATGTGGGTTAAGTCTTTTTTTTTGTCTTATTTGGCTTAGGGGTTGGGCTTTTGGTTTTGGGTTAGCAGTTTACTTTATGATCATTTCCCCATCTGTCTGGAAAGCTTGACAGAAAGATAGACAACTGCACAGACAGACTGATAGACACACAGACAGGCATACGGTCAGACAGTCCATGCCACCTATCCAAACAAGGTTGCAAAACATTCTGGTAGCTCCTGCAGGATTTGTTTTTCTCTAAAAGGTGATTGGCCATCCCACCAGAACTCCACATTCGTCCTTGTTTTTCAAGGCTGTGGACAGCTGCAGATTGGACTCCCAATAGGCTGATTAAACCTCCATTTAGGACCCATCATTAAAACCAACCAATACGATTGAAGATAAGGATGGCCAGTGAAAGATTGATGCAGAGTGGGGAGGTGAGGGGTGCAGTAAAGCTAAAGACCAGTGTGTGTGTGTGTGTGTGTATGTATGTGTGTGCATGTGTGAGGGGGAGTGAAACTATAGTCTTTTGCAGTATGTTACACATAAATGTGTTGCTGAAACAAACATTTTAAAGCAAGTCAAACAAGAAGTCTTTGGTTTGTTTTTTCATCTTTGGATACTATAAATATCAATATAGTACAGATTTAAGGGCAAAACGTTGCTTCAAGGTCTCTTTAAGTTTTCTTTGTTTCTTTTAAGTTTTAAAGCTTTTCCACCGAGGTTGAGTGAGTCCATGAGTTGGTCAAACCAGTCCGACTTCAGGCTTTGGTGCAGGCATTAGGGCCAGAGTTGACTGAATGACCAGAGCCGTCGTCCACCCACTTATCCAGGCTCCGGCGACGCGCGTTCATAAAGAAGTTGCTGACTGTGGCCAGCTCCAGGCCCAGCTGCTGGGCGATGGTGAGCTGCAGCTCTTTGGACGGACGCTTGTTCTCCTTAAAGATGGCGTGGAGCGTCCGCCGCTGCACATCTGTGAACACCAGCCGGGGCTTCTTGGTGGCGTTGCCCCGCTCGTTTCTGCCGTGGTCCTGCTCCTTCCGCTTGCACGCTGCAGGAAATTCAGAAGAAAGACAAAGAAGACGTTTACAAAAAAAAGGCAGAAAATGGAAAAGCAATAATTTTATGAGAAGATCAGATGCAATTTCTGCAGATTTTACTTCTAGTTTATTAGTTACAGTCAATATCAGCTGACTGCATTCAAAAAATTGATAGAACTTAACAACTAAAACAGATATTTCTGTTTCATTTCAAGGGCAATTTACCAATTGCATCTCGAAAGCATAATAATTTAAAGAGACAAGTCATCATGTCCTTAAACAAAAGTCAAGAACTACATTTGACATTTTGTAGCATGCCATGAAAGTACTGTAATGTCAGGATTTTCTTTAAAACACTTTTTTTACAAGCAGGCTTTCCCCTGAACTCTTCCCTTGACCCCCTTTTATTCAAATATTTTTTTTAATTTATTTTTTTATCTTTTTGCTGCCCACAACTTTTTATCTTACTAAGTAGCTAGGTTTTGTCTTAGTTTCTTAGTCTTGTTTATAGTCTTCTTTGTAAAGCGCTCTGAGATCTGTCGTTTCAGGTGAAAAGCGCTATATAAATGGAAATTATTATTATAAATTATTATTATTATTTCTTTATGATTTGGTGGTTTTGAAAAATAATTGTCAGTGAATTCACATTCAAAACCTAGATTGATAAATACATTGACCCATTGATTATAGGCTTAAATTGGGTGATTTAAGTGATTCGGTGATTGGATTCAATAAAAAGAAATTCAAAGGGCTGGATTAAAATATACAAAACTTTTTGTTTTTTTGTTGTTTTGATGCATTGTGTACTGTAGTGGTGGATTCGGTAGTGAAAGTGCAGCCACAATTAGTCTATTTATAGATTCCTGCTCGCTGACAAGCTGATCCTTGTGTCTCCGACTCTGTTCTGTGACATTTAACCCAGCAGAATCAGGCCACAGCATGCAGATTGGAAGCTGTGCTATGAGTGATAGGGCAAATCACCAGGATGAATAGCACTTTCTCATTTCACCGTGTTCTTTCCCTACAGTACACGGCGGCCTTTCCCCATTAAAACCCCCAGACAGGCCGAGACAATGAGCGCTGTCCGCGGTGCTGAAACCAACCAGCTCGGATCACGTACAGAAATAAACAGAGCCTGCTTCAAAGCCTATCAAACATCTGATAGACAGACAGCCGCGGGAATAACCCAACATCAAGTCAAACCTCCCTTCACTCCACCTCATTGTTCTTTCCTTTTATGATTTTTCCATCCACAGCCTAATACAGCTATCCAAGTGGAGTTTCACCAGAGAGCTGAGCCCAGACCAGGAGGGGGCAGACGCGGGCTGTTAGAGTCAGGCCCGATATAGACCCACTGGAAAATGAATAAGTGCCATTTTCTAACCACAGAAACAAGTATTAAGCCGCCACTGATTTATTGTGAGAATCACAAGGACTGGATAAAGGGGTTTTATTATATTGCTTCTAACAAAGAGATGAAAAAACACAAACGATTGTGAGATTTTGATTCTTTAGGGTGATATGAGATATGATGGACTTCCAGTTGTATATATAATACTTGCAGAGGGGTTGATTGGTGTACTTGTATGAGGAGAGTTGGTATCAGAATGCTCTCATTATATTTGCAGCGCTCTAGAAGATAATTGAGTACAGTGATAATAGAAACATTAATAAAAATATTAAATAAAAGTAAATATTTGAACACATGACTTCATTTTTGGCATGTGCTAGTATACAGTGCAGCGGCCTATACTGGCATGATCATAAACTGAAGTACAATTGTGTGTATGAGCAGCCCGGTGTCTCCAGCGCTGGTAAATATTAACAGGAAGCCGGAGCTCCTCGTGTTAAGGGCTGCTATAAATCAGCCGGAGTGAAGGCCACTTAGACAGCAGCAGGAGCCGCCACAGAGCCGCTCAGCCCGGCTCCACAGGCCCGGCCGGAGTGGCCGCTTTTCCCAGGACCAGGGGACAGAACAACGGCCTCATTATCTGGCTAATCACACACACACAGACACACACACACCGCTGCTGCTCCCGGCTAATCATTACAAATACACAGATAACTCCACACTCAAACAAATAGCTCACACTGACTGGGCCTACTGACATGATGTGACGACAGTCCTGCGTTTCATCAAATAAAACGGTGCCAAAATGCTGCAGATATTCCAACAGAAACCCAGCCTTGCACGTATTATGTTGAGAATCATAATTAACTACACCGCAGTTATTCCATTGTAGAAAATAACTAAATCAATCAACAAGAAACAGAAAATAGAATCGAGATTTAAACAATGTAGATATGAATAAAACTGATTTAGATTCTCTATCGATGCATTTTTCTGAATTCATTTGGGTTGGATGTGCCAATTGTATTCTATTTTATTCTATTATATTCTATTCAAGGCCAGAGATTCATTTATTAATTTCAGAAGGATAAAATCAATAAGTATATCACTTCAGCACACAATCACATAGCCTATCTTTTTTTCACCCTGGAACCGACCGATCGATAAAATGGTGCTCAGTCTATTATGCCAAAATTAGTTCTGATTTTACCTGCGCTTTTGATATTTTTTCCCCTATTATTTATAGATTTAGATTTTTTTTATTTGAACTGGAAAAAAAATATTTGTATATGTATCTATTTATATATTTAAATACGTGATTAAAATATGATGATCATATATATGATCATATATATGATGCATACGTGAGCAAAAATGAACAAACAAACAAACCTGGATGACCACATCTGACCTACTGATTTATTTTCCCCATAGAGCCAGTATTAATATCTCTTCCTCTGAAAAACATTTAAACCATCACCAAAAATCAATAGACTACTGGGCTGACTTTTGATGTAATCACCGCCTGATCACTCAAAAAACAAAATTAAGAACAAATACAATCTGCTTTCAAAAGTAGAGGGAGCTCTTCAAACAAATACATAAAAAACTAATTTGTGATTCAGTGATAAAGCCACATTCTCAAGCCTTATACACACGCAGCAACAGCAGATGGCAAAACTGAAAAATAATCAATCGAGATTACAACCACGTGAAGATGTGCACGCACATACACACACTTATAAACAAATGCCTGCACTTTCCATCTACCAACTGCAGCCTCGCTTTTTAAAAAAGCCAAAAAAGCAATTAATAAAATCAGCATGTAAAATTGAAAAAAAGAAAAAGAAGTAAAAATAAAGACACAAAATAACACTCGCGTATATTTGGGCTTCTGTCTGCGCCCCTAATTGACTCTTTCATACTTCAGGGACAAATTAATACAGAAATCTATCAGTCAATTAGGAGGCATCAGTCAAGGCAAGGTTAGTTTACGAGCTGAAGACGAACACCTCTTTTCTATTTGACTTTATTCTGTTGAGAAACGAAAGCCCCTTTTCTCAGAGCGAGGGTCAAAGCACTTTTCACCTGCTAAATAATGCATGACACCAACTTCACTTGACATTTAAATCTAGTTTATCACCCACTCTCTGGAACACGTGCGCAGACACTTTCCTCTGCTGGTGTTTACACGAAGGGGACACGAAAAAGGGGCTGATCAGTTGCATCCACTCCAAAATAAACACATTCCTAACGAATTTGGTGGAAGGATCGGTTTACGTATACACGCAGACGGTCGATATTTTGAGGTAAAATGACATGAGCACTCGTTTCACACAAGCCCAACTAGTGCTAGGGACAAAAAGAGGGATGCTGACCGACCCATTTTGTGCAAAATTACAGCTTAATCGTTTATTAATGTGTTTTTCTTGTGTTTATTTAGAACAAATAACATTTTATTTGCAATCATAAATCTCTAAAACGAGTCTTAAGGAACCAAGGATCACATTACCCAAAACTATGGCCCACATCTCTCCAGAGTGGACGGATATGAATCTTTTCTTTGTTATGTGGCAAAATCAGCCCAGTGGGATCATCGTTTTAAACGTGACCTCGGTGTGTTTTCTTTTTCTTTATTACAAAGCTGGAGATCAAATTTGGCTCTCTGGCTCGAACTGCCATTTACTTTTTATTTATTTATTTTTATCCTTATTTTCTTACACTAGTCAGTAGCTTATGTTGCTACAATGTTTTTATTGTCTTGTTTTGATTGTTTTTGTTTTTTTATTTTTTATTTTTTATTATGTTGGCATAATGTTATGTTCGCATGTGTTAGCTAGTCATATTTAAGGAGAGAGGGTGAGAGTTTATAAGTTTTACTTCTTCTCACTCCGTTTCGAATATGTACTTTGTTATGTCTCATGTTAAGACGATTGTCTTATTTCTTTCTTTTTTTATATGATTCATATTCGAAATAAACACTACTACTACTACTACTCCACAAGAGGTAACATTCAGAGTCCAGTGAACTTCTGAGTTGAATCTAAGCATCTTTTTCCCCCTGCATGCATGTGCAACACATTCAAAAGCAAGAAAGAACAAAAAAAGGGGGGGGACTTTACCGAGGCTTCGCTCACCTGCGAGCCTGAGCGCACTCATGCGCTGGAACTCAGGCTCCTGCAGCCACTTCCACATGCGGCGGAAGGTCTCTCTGCCGGACTTGAGCTTTGACCAGGGCTTGGGGTTCCTCAGCAAGTCGGACAGGGTCCCCTGAGACCTGCACAAAACCCGCTGGGCAAAGATGGCCTGAGGGATGCTGTAGCGCTTCAGCTCCGTGGTGATCCTCTGCGCCACCTCTTTGGTATTCACCTCCTCCATCTGTCCCCCAGAAACCCCATTTCCTCCAGCGCCGCCCCCCTGCTGCCCGGGCCCGGAGGCCTGCTCCCGGCCGTTCCCCAGCCCCTGTCCGTGCCCCTGCGCGCCCAGGTGGGCGTGCGGGTGGTGGTGCAGGCCGTTGATCTGCACCATGCCCGCGGAGGAGCTCATGTGCTGCTCGTGTCTGCTGAGCATGGCCGGATGGTGAGCCTCGAACCCGCTGGGCGTGAGCATCTTCTCCCCGGGCATGGCGGCCCCGGGATGAGCATAGGGAGGGATGCCGGCCTGGGACGTGTGGATGCTGGCCAGCCCGGAGCCGGACAGCGGGGACAGGCTCTGGCCCATGCACGGATCCTTGTGATGATATGCGGGATACAGACTGTTCATGGGCGCCAGACTCCGGTCCTCTCGCATCAGCGTGAAGCTGCCGCTCACATTCCCCGGGATCCTCTGGTGGGAATGCGGGTGAGGATGATGGGGATGGTGGTGGTGGTGGTGATGGGGAGAAAACTTGTCGGACACGGTGGAGATGGGGGGCAGGGGCTGCAGGGGGGTGAGAGTGGTGTAGGTGGTGCTGGCACTCATGCCGGGGGGCGCGTCGCACATGCTGATGGCGGGATGCAAGTGTCCGGGATGGCTGGGGTGATAGTCTCCACTGTCCAGCAGGGTCGCCATGCCCATGGCGCGGTGGCTCAGACCCCGATGGCTCGGACGGGTATGCGGACTGTGGCCACTCAGCAGCTCTCCGTGACCGCCCACGGACTCATGGCTCACTCCATGCAGGTCGCCTATATTCTCCATCGACAGCTGTGCGTTCATGATCCGCGCAGCTCTGTGGACAAACCATCTATCTGACCTACTGCAGTTAGCTGATGCCCAGAAGTCCACACATCCAGGAAAGTTCAGTTTTCTTTTGTTGTTCTCCCTCCTTCCTTCCTGCAGTATAGCCTCCTCTGCTATTGCCTCTTCTTGCGTTCTGATATTCGCCTATAATTAATAAATTCTCCTACCTTTGTTCCCAGAGTGAACACTCCTTTCGAAGTTCTTCTCTTTTTTTAATATATATATTTATATAATATATTTTTGTTTTTCTTTTTTTCTTAAAAAAAAATCAAATTCTCTCTATAATTCAAGCCCCCCCGCCGCCAACCAGCTGTCCTTGCGCTCCGGTCGGGTGCCGCGCCATCTCTCTAGTTGTGTATGCCCTGTCCCTGTTCCACCGCAGCACACATCACACTGTCTGCACATGCGCACTCTGGACACCCATCTCCTCCCATACTCTCTCTCTCTCCCTCTCTCTCTCCCTCCCTCTCTCTCTCCCTCTCTCTCTATCTCAAACACACACACACACTAACACACACACTAACACACTAGCGCACACTCATTTCTCTGACGTCAAGTGCCTTATTAAGGAAGGGAGGTATCAAACCACTTGCTTAACGTTGTCCGTTACAAGCCATATTTAGCAGCCCCACAAGCCTTTACTGCAAATGTTAATAATGTAAACACGCGGCTCAAAGAATCGACCGGTGGAAATGGACCTGGACACAACGGTCAATGTTCAGTTCCCAACTGCTACCAGAAAATTATCAAATTAATTAAGGCTATTACGAGCTATTCCTCCAGTCCTCCTTAAATCATTAACTGCAAATGAAGTAAACTTCCGGGTTCATTTGGAGTTGATTTTTAACTTGTTAGTCATGGGGTTCAAAAATCCCCCCCCCCCCCCCCCCCCAAAAAAAAATATAAAATAAAATAAAATAAAAAAATTCTAATGAAAATTCTCAAATCCACTCAGAAAAGTAGAAACAGACTCTCCACGAATCGTCGCAAAGCATTGGGACTTAATTGGCAGCTTTATAAGAGCTGTCATATTCACATGCATCATATGGATCCATTCTTTCATTACTGGCGCACTTCAGCTGCTCCACCCCACCCCCACCCTGGTGCCAAATATGTGGCGGTTTAACCAAACGAAGGACACCCTCGTACCTTCTCTTTTGATAGAAAAGATGAGCAGATGTGTCCATTGTTCAACCATTAGGCTTAACGAACCAAGCCCAGCATGTGTGTATGAGCGTGTTTGCGTGTGCCATTTGGAAACAGAGCACATTTGATCCGCTGTGTTTGAGAATTATTTCATCTAAAGTGCATTTTTTTGCGCCTGATCCACTTTGATGATCAAACAACACGCCATTGTGTTTTTTTCAATTAAAGTAAAATGTGGATTTTTTTTTTTGGTTTTCTTGAGGGGAAACTTCCAGTTTGGAGTGAAATCCTCTCATGAAAACAACTTTTCAACCCAAGACCCCTGCACGCAGCGGTTAAGGAGGTTTTAAATGCTGACACATTGTATGAGCGGAGTCCCCATGAGTGTGGAACCCGCAGCCCTGATAAGAGCGGCCCCTGCAGCCTGCGTGTCAGCAGCCGTTTATCCTAACAGAGCTGCAGCGCAGGGCGTCCTCGGCCGGCCGAGGTGACAGCTTGCAGCGGTCACTGTCCTTCTGGACCCCCCGCTGAATGAGGGACATGTCAAAGGTGACGCTTCAAGACTCCCAAAGCCAACATCTGCGGGGGGACAGATTAACCTTTCAGACTTTTCCCTGTTTTCGGACCTGCTAGAGGGGCCCCCACATCTGTCAGGGCCCTCCCCACAATAGAGCCGGCGCTCGCTTGAACGAGTTAAATAAAAGAAAAGAAAAAAAAGAGAAGAAGTTAAACTGTCTCTGATGTGAAGTCAATGTCAATGGCGTGTGTGTGACGTGTGTCGAGACAAAAGGGACACTAATTCTGTCAAGTGTGGCCGTCCAAGCGTGCACTTCAGCGGGGATTATGGAGTTCAGAGGCAGGTAAACAGAACTCTCAATAGGAAAAGAAAAATATAATTAGGAAGTAATTAGGTCGTCTTAATATCATCATGGTTTTCCCTTCTTCCAAAACAGAAAATGTACATTTTCTTTTTCAAATAATAACAATGGCAATAAGTAAATCAGTCTGTAAATGAACAGGACATCTTGAGTTTGTATCAGTAAATTAAACTCAAATTTGTAGCTCTTTGGACCCCCCCACTCCCCCAGTATTTTTTTTGTTGCTGTACATCGACAATGAGTCTTCCGTATTCACCTCCTGCATCCAAGCTTTGGCCTCTTGGCAGCAAACCTCATCTACACATTCTCATAGGAATCGATCGGCTCCTGTCACGTCTGCTGGAGCTGAGCGTGTGTGTGTGTGTGTGTGTGTGTGTGTGTGTGTGTGTGTGTGTGTGTGTGTGTGTGTGTGTGTGTGTGTGTGTGTGTGTTTGCGTGTGTTGGGCTCTCCGTGGTCATTGTGGCGTGATAGGTCTGGCTTTACGCGCCTGTGACATTTGTTTTGCACAGAATGCAAGGGGCACTCGTTTTGGAGCACTTTTTTAAAAAAGGATACGTTTCCAGCAGAATTCACTTCAATTAGTGGACAATTATACCTAAAGGGGTCCATACATGTACGCGCTTACAACTTCATTTTATGCTTCATATAGAAAAAAAAAAGGGAGAGGGTTTTGTCTGCCAGCACAAAGTAAGGCCAGAGAAAGGGTTCAAAAGGCCCAGTGGTAGTTATTTACATGTTTCCCGCTGACTGTTATTTAGAGCCATCGGTCCTGTGAAGCTTACAGCAGCGCAGCAGAAACAATATAATGTCTTTCTGAAAGGACTGCAGATCAATATTTCAGCAGCTCTGCAAAATGACAAGCTGCATAGATGCTCAAAATGACAATTAAGTCTTATTTAAGAAATAAGCTTTTGCTAAATGGTATCTGGCGAAACTAAACTTTTATAAATGAGCCTACTTGACTTTGGCCTATGCGTTCATTTATGGGGCACCAGCATTTAACATGCGAGCGCACATGCAGAAAACTGAATTAGCCTTTTGCAAAAAAAAAAAAAGGAAAAAAAAATTCTTTGCTCTCGTCTCATCGTTTTAACTTAAAATTGAATTTATCAGTTCAACATTAAAAACATTAAATAAAATACAATTTCAATAGGTATATGGTGCTTCTTTATAAGACTTGATTAGACGTCATGTCCTTTCAAAAATAAAGAATGTTTGAGGGAAAATCAAGTATGTGTTAGTCGAAAATGTCTGAAAAGACTTGAAATATTTTCCCTCTTTTTAAAAAATGTGAATTGCAACGGCGGTGGTTGCCCTTTACAGCATATTTGAAGTATAGGCCTTGAAAACACCCCGCACCGCGCAATCAATACTGAATAAAATTATAATTCCTGAAGGGGGCTCAGCCAAAGGCCCGCAATTTGTTATAGCAAACCAACCTAAAAAAAATATCCGTTTATTTATATGTGCTTGATTTGTGCTATTTTGGGTGCGTATTAAATATCTTAATTTGTCGTGGGGTCGTGAATTTATTTAGAAAATGAGCATTTGTTTGCATTTATTTTTTTTTCAATGGAGAAAGCACGACAACTAATACACAAATCTAATAAAGCTACTTAGAAAACTCTGCACGTATGTTGTTTGAAAGCATTTCACTTTAGTCTGCGGCTGAAAAACAAATAAAAATGAAAAGCATGAATACAAAATTAAATCAAAAATACAGTCCAAGCCGAGATGAATTTCACCGCAAATAATCCTTTCTCTTATAAACGTTTTAAATCTTGTCATTAAAAAAAAAACAGCTCAAAGTTAGTTTCCCTTTTGAAATAAAATACCAGAACAAGCATGACGCTGTTTGAAAAAATAAACTCCGAGGCTTCAATAACCAAATGACTCGAAATCTCATCCCAGTAATTAAGGAATGTATTTTCCCCTAATTAATAAAATGCCATCATGGCCGAGCAGCAGATGCCGGACCTGCTGCCTTGCTCAGGGGTAAATCAACTGCCTCTTTTCTGTGTTATTCCGCGTCACTTGCTCATGATTCGCGCACTCACGTGAAATTAACAAGGCATCACTTTACATTAAGGTGTCCATATGCCGCCCAATTACTCCCTGTAACTTTAGCGAGACCCCAATTATGACGACAAACCCGTGTCAGCGATAGCCAGCAGCCGCACTAACGTGCTCACGTCCAAATGACTTCCCCAAACAGGCTCTTCTTGAGGACGTCGATAATAGTTGAATGGTAAATCAAAATCAAGAGGTTTTTTTTTCTGTGTCACTATTTTACCCCGCTTTTTATTCCTTTTTTTCCTATTTGTGGACACTTACCAATTGGCAAGTGTCCACAAATATAACATTATGAACCTATCCAACAACTATCACAGTAACTGATGGAAGTGTAGTTGACAGATCTCTATGTTATAATGAAAACAGAACCATTACTATTAACTTCTGCCCATAAGTTGCACTTTTTGGGGGGTGACACACTCGTAAGTGCGCCAGATGAGGTTAACTTGTGTGTATTTTCGACTGACAGCAACAAGAGGGTGGGGCAGGCTTCCGAGATGACAGCATGTTCCCAGACATAATCACCCTTTCCGGTGCAGCTTTTGTCTTTACCTCTGATTCATGTAAAATACGCACGGTGAGTTACTTTTATTACACAGAACGACCAGCCACATTTTATAATTACAGTGTATTTTCCTGTGTATGTGTGTGAGAGAGAGAGCAAATTATTTGCCATAACTGCTGTATAAGGAATTATTTTCTTCTATTTAGGTAAAAAAAAAAACTTAATCAACATGGCACAGCAATCACAATATTCGGTGAAATGTTGATCCTTGATCATATTTGAATTTAATGAAGCCCACTCTCAAAGTGAGAGGAATTCTACACTCACAACATGCTGACATTTGAGGTTTAAATGTTGCGCAGGTGCTGAAGGCTGAGTTTATGTGCAGATGCGTCAAGGCTGCAGAGAAACAAGTCTGATGGTGAGAGTCAGAGCAGAGCAGAGCAGAACAGCAGCCCTCTTTGCAGGTCTCCTCTCAACAGGGTGCCAGTGTCGAAGGGTCTGCGTTAAAAAAAAAACTCTCCTCCAAACACGGACACGCACACACAATAGTCTCCGACTTTACTGCAGCATCATCCCATGCTGTGGTGCATCTGCATCTGCATCCTCCTCCCAGCTCGCCCCGCAGCGGACACAGCCACGGCGCTTCAACGTGAATTAACATAAACTTTTGAATTCCATCATATATATGAGCAGCTCAAAAACCGGAGGATATGCTCCGCGTTTTTGCGCATTTGTGTTGGGTTTTTAGCTTCTCCCGGTCCACGCATGTCCTTCATCCTCTTTCCTTCTCCTCCCAGCCGAGGCTCTCCGGAGCCGCCAGCCTCCCAAATCCCGGCGTAGGAAACGGTCCTGAAAGCCGCAGCTCTGCGTCTCCGTTCAACAGTCGCAAAGTGTCCGTCCCTTGCACGGAAAAAGCGCCCTTTTTTCCTGCTCCGGGTGCCGGAGCTTCTCCCCTCGCTTTCCCGATTGCAGGCGCATTTGAATAGCTGACCGGTGTTGTTATGGATCCGTGCGCACTGAAAGAGAATCAGTATGCAAATTGTTTCAGTATCAATCGAAAGGTTCGATCCGCCTGAGCGTCAGCCCCTTTGGCACGGGAAGCTCCTTTGCTGCATAAATGTTTATAATGCTCTCAAATATTAGCACACCGAGAAGATGCTTAACTATCATTAAGAAGCAACTCAAATCTTTTTTTTTTGCAGGATAACAATATAGGCAAACCTATATGCTAATAGAGCATCTATGATTAAAAGTCAGACTTTACCGTGTTTTTTAAAAAGTGAAACACACAGAACAATATGTCATGCAAGACCTACTTAAATATGAATTTGCAGCAGCTATTTTAGTCATTTAATTCCTGAAGTTGCACCTATCCACACTAATACCCTTACCATTTGACCAAGCCTGGATTCTTATTGGTTATTTTAGCATTGCACCACAAATTCAATTCTTGCTGCACAACAAATTCTCAACAAATGCAATAAGTTTGAATATGTCAGCGAATGGAACAAATAATATGAAAAAAGCTGTTTTACAATGACGCCAGACTGTTCCATCTGTTATTTGTCCATTTTTCATACACTACTAAATCTAGTTAGAGGATGGAGCAGATGTGCAGCTAAACACATGCAGAAAAGAAGCACCTGGGTAAGGATGGATTACAGAGGGAACACAGAGAGAGAGAGAGAGAGCGTAAAAGGTAATATAAGCAAGGGAGTGAAAATCTAAGTGCAGCAGCAGAGGTGAGAAGTGTCAGGTGAGGAAAATGGAAAGTGGTGCGTATACTGTAGGAACTGAGTGGATCTGTTAGTTTAGGTAATTAAAAGCAGGGGGGGAGAAGATGAAGGAAGAAAGAAAAAGGGCAGCAAGAGGTGAAATGAAAGGCTACGGCAAGGGCAGGGTAGAAGAAGTGTGGTCAGGAGGAGATAAAGCAACGAGTCCGTTATCCATCTGTTCCAGGGTTAGAGTTTGACCAGCTGAGGGGGTCAGGGGTGAGGGGTCAGTGAACTCGTGGCCCGAGGGCTCCATGGTCAGTGCGGAGGCAGACACACACTGGGGATAAGATTATGAGGTAAATAAAAAAAAGTGGATGCTTTCCACCTGAGGTCCCCACAACAACTAGCCCACACAATGGTGATCTTTGGAAAATTAAACCCAGACGCTTACGCCCTTTAGCTGTATTTTTAAGTGCATCCATTCTTTTTTCCAATGCAACACCAAACGTTTTGAGATTAACTGGATATATAGTATTATGTGAATGAGAACATGAAGACCTTTTCAGTTTATAATTTGTGAAATGTTCTTAACAAGTTGTACCACAAGGGCCATTAGGTGGTTGTTCCATTCTTTCAGTCATATCACATTAGTTCCATTAGGAGCTGAAGATGTTCATTTTTCTACTTCTTGTCATCCACTTACATCCATTTCTGCATTTACCTTGTATTCATGTTATTTATCCGATTCATAATATCCCTTAATGTGTTTGCAATTGAGGTCTTTCTGCCCACATTTCTGTATCCATTAATTATGAGTTTCTTCATTCTGGTGGGTTATTTTCAAAAATCTCACCAGAACTATTGAAGTGCAAAGAAAATTGATTTTATTCATGACCACATTTTATTTACTTATTTATTTTTGGCTAAATTGACTGCATGCCTCCTTGTTTCTCTGTCTCTATGAGGTCCTGTGGCAGACTGCACCCTGCCTTTTGCCTCATGACAGCTGGGACAGACTCCAACGGCCCCCAAGCAGGAATGAATGCTACACTGGCACAAAACATACGAACAAAAGTCATTTTTACAAAAGCACAGCAGTAATCTCTGAAAAGCTCCGAAGTGGTCATCACTGTGGTTATACCTTGGTAATGCTTTAACCGCTGCTTCCCTCTTGGTCATTTAAGATCCTATCAGCCACTTACGGTATAGCAAGTGCCATATTTAATAACGAGGTGATGCCTGTTAAAAGAAATGTGCGCGTAGGCGAAGAGTGTGCTGATATAACAAGGCGCTCAGTGGTTAGGTCAAGGATTGTTGTCCTTTACTTCAGCCTGAAAATCTATACTTCGTAACTGGGGAGGATTTTATATTTAATGTCAGTAAGAGACCTCCTATATGTGTGTACGTGTGGAAGAGTTAGTGTGTGTGTGTGTGTGTGTGAGGATGATCCTAAACTCACCGATAAGGATGCGCACTGGAAGTTGTGGGGGATTAAACTTAGATAGATTGTATTTAGAGGTAAAACCTCTCCATTCAACCAATGACAGTCATCTTTTTATTCATTTTAACAGAAGTATTTCGTTGTGATAGTTAATGATAAGATAACATTTCTGAAAACCCTTATTGGCATTGTACAAGAGACATTCCTCTTCATTTAAATCTCACAGATGTTGTAATACACAGTTTTTCTTATTTAGAAAAAATATTGGAATTCAAGATTAAACCGATTCTTATTTGTTTCCAGGTTTCCAGTGGTTCCGTTTTTATGATCTAGTATTTTCTTTCAGCCTTTTTGCCAAAAGGTCTTTTTAGAAAAAAAAATCATTGATTGCAAATATATTCAAGTGTCATTATTTCAACATCTTATTTCTAAAGGCATTTTCAGCCAGTGGAGGTGAATGTTTCTGGGTGAAATTAAAGTGTCCGGATTAGTGCAAAACATAATTGTACATTAATCAAATTTGCTCACGAAACAGCGTGTCTCAGTGTTTGTTTTCGGGGCTTCGTTGTGGGTGGGACTCTTGGGATTAGTAGGGAAAATGGCAGGGATATGGACAGTGATAGCTGCATCTAAAAGAGGATTACACCAGTTCCCCTTGTCATCATGTACCTGCCATTATGGGATTATGGGTGGCACTTGCACCTTCTTCATTCAGCACTGCAGTGCAGTGCAGTGCAGGGTAAAGCCTTTAGAATACCTCAACATTCATATAAAAGCCTTGACAAGATGGGGAGTGAGGGAAGTCTGCAGGTCAGCAAGGACAGTGGAGTGCTAAAGCTGTCTGTTGGTGTTCAACGTTTATGACATGTTTGGACCCACAGTTTAATCCACGATAAGACTTCATGCACTTGGTAGTGGAGACACAACCGCATTTTCCTCAAGGTTTGTTACCCTGATGGTGAAAATCTTGTAGGCACAGACACATACACAAATGCACATACACTTGCAGATACACACACGCGATGAATATGTGAATGGGCCGAGACTAGACACACCACCACACAAACACACACCATTTCTGTAACAATGAATACTGATTTGGCACCGTCTCTCATGATATCTATTGTTCATTAGTCATTGTTATCCAGCTTTGATGTAGCCGTAATGGGCTGGAGATGTGTGGAACGGCTCCATAAAGACCCCTGTTTTGTAACGGCCACAGTTTAAATGCTCTTAATGTGCTGCCAAGGTGCAGGGAGGGGCCAGGAGCAGTAAATCACAGAGCAGCGGCGGGAGAGGAGTGGAGGTGTAGAAAGAAGCCATTGGAGAATGGAGGACAGAAGGAAGGAAGGAAGGAAAGGAAGAGAGGAGAGGAGGTTCAGGGACCGTGGGTGGTGCACGGTGTGTGCATTCTGACGAGGGAAAGGACCTCCCTCCGAAACTGCAGGCGTGTTTGCACAGCCCAGGTTCACACAGTGACACACACACACATGCAAACACGACACACCCACACAGGAGTTGAGCTCTCTATCTAGTTAAGGTGCTCTTGTGTCATGTGCATGCTTACATTGAATTTAGCATTGAGCTCAGTGATGGGGATTAAACTAACTTGTGTATGTGTGTGTGTGTGTGTGTGGGAGAGAGAGAGAGAGGCCGTGTGTGTAACCTGTCCTGTTCCCAGTAGAGAAAGAGCAAACAGACACAGGTAGTTATCAGCCTCTCCATTGTATTCATCTGATCGCTAATCTTCAATGGTTAAATCATTATCCATCCACCAGCGCGGCAAAGGGCCAGGCAAACACTACTGGGCTGTTACCGGGCAGCACCATCCCTTAATATGTTACCTACACACACACACTCACGTACACTGAGTTCATGCAACCCTTTTCAGAGTTTTTGACAGTCCTTAAATCATAAGTACAAAAATTATAATATTTAGTTATAAATCTTTATTTCGGCTTGTACACACTTTTTACAAAACAAGATGAAAAGGTCATAAAAAAAAACATTTCCTTTGCCGAAAAGGTGTAGGCTGAAGCCGTAGCTTATAGTGCCTACCCTTTTTTTCTTATGATCAGCTTAAATATGTGACATTAGCATTACTCCGTTGAAACAAACAATACATAAAAAGACAAAAATGAGTAAGACAAAACACAAAATTGACGTTTCACATTCTAGAATGTTCCCGATACTCTATATTCATAGTGTTTTATATTTATTTACAGTATTTTGTTTAAACATTTCCTTAAACTTTAAGATAGAACTACACATTTTTAGGTTGTTATTACAACTATTCAAAATTTCTCTAGCCTTAATTGATGTACATCTCTTTTTAATATTGGTTCTTGCTGTCGTCATCTCAAACATGAGTTTCCCCCTCAACTAGGAAAAAACGTATCCTCATAAATATTTGGAAATGGATCAATTTTATATGATCAAATTATTTTTAATCAGTGTCCTTGAACAACAGCAACCAAAGTTGTTAAAAAGCATGAGATAAAAAAAGGTTAGAATTTCTTTTATATAAAGAAAATGTAGAATCCATACGCTTTGATTATTTATCCAAATTTGGTTGCATTCGTATCACAAAACAAAGAAAGGCAAAAAGAAAAGAAAAGATAATGTAATCATTGTTATTTTTGCATTACCTTTCAGACTTTTTGACTCAAGGACAATTTTTTCCCAATTGTAAATGTAGCTCATAGTTCACAGTGAGTGAATGTTTGAGTAGAACTGATGTTAAAGGTGATTTATGCTTCTACATAGAAGCTGTATGTATCCTACAGGACCTACTACATGTCCTGATTGGTGTTTATACTTGTTGCTGTGTGTTGCTTTGTAATTACACCACCAAACTGCTAGGTGGCAGTGAGGGTTCTCTTCTGCAGTGATGTAGTTTGCATCGCTGAGCTTCCTTTTCTTTAGTTCCTTCATGTAGCTCGGACATGGAATTGGACCAAATTAAGCACATCTTATGTGAGATGGAGCTGATAAATGTTGAGCAATAGTCATTTTTAGGGTCATTGCAGAACTTGTATTGTTTTACCTTAGCATAAAGTAAGAAGTGGTGAGAAATAAGTAGAGGTAATACAATGCTACAAAGAGTCTTAGAGTTGGATCGTTTCAGAGTTGTTTTTCTTTTTTTTTTTTTTTTTTTTTTTTTTTTTTACCTTGTCTGCACACATATTATTGATTGATACCATGACGGTAGAAACCAAAAGTGTATATATGTGCATTATTACTATATGTAATATATACATATATATATACGCACACATATGCGTACACATACATAAATATACACATACAAACCCAGTGTTTTTTTTTTGTTTTTTTTTTGGGGGGGGGGGGGAGAGGGTGGGGGGGGGGTGACGACATCCACTGCCAATCCAGGAAGCAGGAACACACGGAAACACACGTCAAGCACTGGAAATCTGCAACAAAAAACCACAAACAAAGCACGAAACCGGCACGGAGCCATCCAAAACACGAACAGCAATCGACCTAAATCTTGAGATCTGATCGCAGTCTGAGCTAAGCTATCGCTACCGCTACCTAAACCCAAAAACTAGAGAGCCAGCATGCAGGTGAACAAGCCAGTGTGTATGTCTATGTGTGTGTGTGTGTGTATGTATATGATCATGCATGTGTGTGTGTGTGTGTGTGTGTGTGTGTGTGTGTGTGTGTGTGTGTGTGTGTGTGTGTGTGTGTGTGTGTGTGTAATAAACCAAACAAAGCTCCACCTGAAGTGTATCTATAGTGGGGGGAGGGGGGGGAGCAACCCCACCACCCGCGAGACCAGAGGCCGACAAGGAAGAGCCCGGAACCCAGGCCACCGGCAACCCCACAGAGGGGAGAAGTAGGAGGGGCCCCCCCCCCACCCGGCGGCGGCCGAGGGGGCCCGCGGGCGGGGCCCCCACGGCGCGGAAAGAAGCAGCCAGGGATCCTGCGGCGGCGGACCGCGACCCAGGCAATCCCCGGCCACCCGGTCCGGGCCGGACACGCGGCCAGGAGGCCCTCACCCTTTAGGCCAACGACCCCCCACCCGGCAGGGGGCCAGCCTGCCCGGAGAGACAGAGCCGCCCCGGCCGCCGACGCGGGCAGGCGCACCCGTCCCCCACGAAAGTGGCCCTCCAAGACCAGAGGGGCGCCCCCCCCGTAGAGGCAGCGGGGGGGACCGGAGACGGGCCCGGAGAGAGGGAACCCCCCAACAAGGCGACACCCGCGCAGGCCCGACAACGGAGGGCCCCAGACCCAGGCATCCCATTCATTCATCCATTCACCTATCCGATACCTATACTAATAATAATATAATATACTATACATAATAATAATAATAATAATAATAATAATACTAATAATAATAATAATAATAATAATAATAATAACCATCTTTGTATAATATAATATTGATAAATTATTAAGTTTTTGATGTCCTGCCAATGGAGGCTCAAATCCTCCATGGCAGGACCCTTCCATACCGCATTCTCACCGACACAGACATACAATCACGCACCGTTTCCCCCTCCCCGGGGGGGTCCAGCACCGCCAGAAGGCACCCCAGGCTGCACGGCGGGCCCCGCCAGGCCCGGGTAACCCGACCCACCCGTCCCAGGCCCAGGCCGGTGAGGGAACGCGGGTGATGTGGGACCCCCTCCCGCCCCTTGTGTTGAGTGCATGTGATTAATGCCATAAAAACAGGGAGGAGGGAGGGCCAAGTATCGATTGACACCGACCCCCCCCCCCCTCCCGAACTACGTGTCCTTGTCAAGTGTATTTATAAAGTGTTGAATGTGCAGTGTCTATTTTGCTGTTAAAACCGTGAGGCGGGGAGTGCCAGGCCCCGCGGGACAGTGCCCCCCACGACCCGGACCCCCCGCCTTTCGCCTATGTGCGTATGAATCGTGTAGGGGGGGCAAGAGGGGGAGCGGAGGCCGAAGCCAGGAAGCAGGACCAGCAAAGCCGGCCCTGATAAGACACCCGCGTCCCCCCACCGGCCGTCCAGTAGACGGGGGCCGGCCCCCCCGAGCCGGGCAAGGGCCCACCGTACCTCCAAGGGCGCCCCCCGGCGCCGCCGGAGCCCCCAGACGGAGGGGGGAAACGGTCCAACATCCTCCCATTCATACTGACAACATAAGACATAGATACCTGGGAATGGTGCCACCCCGCCGTCGCGCCCGCCCGTGCACCCCCCGGTCAGGGGAGGCCCGCTCCCCGGACCCGGCCCCACCCCCCCCCCCGAGGCCACCCCGGCGGACACCCCAAGGGTCCCGGAGTCCCCACATCCGCAGGGGCACTTGGCCCCCCGCCCAGCGACGGAGGACCAAGGCAGCAATGCCCCCCCCAGCGCAGACAGCCACCCCCCCACCCAGGCAGGGCCGGGCCCTCCGGGTGGGACCCCCCACGTCCACGGCCCCGCCCCCCCCCGGGAGGCCCGGAGACGCCCCAGCCACAGCCCCCCGCCCGAGCCCTCCCCAGCCACCCCCCCCCACCGCCATGAGGTGGGGGGGGGTGGCTGGGGAGGGCTCGGGCGGGGGGCTGTGGCTCCTTCCAGAACCTCTGTACCGGTGTACAGAACCATAAAGCATGCATATAATTATCTGGGGTGTTCTCTGTGCACTGTGAACAGATATTAGAGGTGACAAAGCCCATCTGGAACATCCTTTGTCCAGTATAATGTATTCTATGAAGAACTTTGTACTGTATAAGTTGTAGGTTTGGGTTTTTAGTCATAGTAAACGTATTTAAGCATATTTGTGACCAAGAAAACTGGTCGGTATTAAGAGAGAGATCCGCCTCCCACTTAGAGATCGGGAGAGAGACTGAATCGTCCAGTTTAGACACTAACCTGTAGAGTTTTGATAACAACTTTAAAGTGCTTAGATTCAATAAATCTATTATCTTAGCGGGAAGTTGTAAATCTAATTGGCTAATTTTGTATGTTTTATTTATTATTGCCTTAAGTTGTTGATACTCTAAAAATGTATTCCTGCTAACTCCGTATTGAACAATAAGTGTATTGAAAGGTACAAACTGTCCTCCTACAATTACGTGCTGTAAGTACCGTATTCCTTGATCTCTCCATTGAACGAAGTTAACCATCTTTTTATCATTTTTCACGATGTCTGGGTTGTTCCATATGGGTGTACGGTCACATGGAAAAAGTGAAATTTTAGCTATTTTAAGAAATTCCCACCAAGCTGATAAAGTTGTGCTAATATTAATGCTTTTGAAACATTGATGACGTTTGATACTTTGACTAATAAATGGTAACTCTGAGATTTCTAGTTCATTACAAAACACTTGCTCTGAGTCCAGCCATTGACTATCTAAAGGATGATCTTTTGACCATTTTACAATATACTGTAACTTACTGGCTATGAAGTAATACTGAAAATTAGGTAATTCTAAACCTCCATATTCTTTGGATTTTTGCAATGTCTTTAAACTAATACGTGGAGTTTTATTTTTCCACAGAAATTTTGATACATATGAGTCCAACGATTTAAACCAGGAAAGAGGGGGTTTGCATGGTATCATTGAGAAAAAATAATTTACTTTTGGTAAAACCATCATTTTAATGGTGGCTATTCTACCCATGAGCGAAATGGGGAGAGAGCTCCATCTGGAAAGATCATCTTCTATTTTCTTTATAAGCTGAACATGATTTAATTTTATTAACTCTGACAGCCTAGGGGAGATGTTTATGCCTAAATATCTAATGTTCCCTGATTGTAATTGAGTATTTGTTATATTCCTAAAATTGCAGTTAACACACAAAACAGTGGATTTAGACCAATTAATAGAATAATCAGACAATCAGACAGAGATGAAAATCCCTCTATAAGTGCAATTGTCTGTGATAGTAAAGATCGTGAGTTCTGGAGGAAGAGGAGTACGTCATCCGCATAAAGACTTATTTTGTGCTCTAATATTTTACATTGTATACCTTTAATATTTTGATTTTGTCTAATAGCTGCTGCTAAAGGTTCAATAAATATTGCAAATAATGAGGGAGAGAGAGGGCAACCCTGTCTAGTGCCTCTTTGCAAGGTAAAACTTGTAGAGATTTGATCATTTGTCCTTACACGTGCCTTGGGAGAGCTGTATAATATTTTTATCCAGTCAATGAAAGATTCGCCAAATCCAAATTTATGCAAAGTTGCCAATAGAAACTTCCAATTTACCTTATCAAATGCTTTTTCCGCGTCTAAGGATATAATAGTAGTCTCCTGTTTATTGATACTCGAATAGTCTATAATATTTAATAATCTGCGAATATTAGTAGACGAATGTCTACCTTTAATGAAGCCTGTTTGATCCGGATGTATAATAGAAGGGGTGACTCTTTTCAGACGTTCAGTAATGGCCTTGCTAATTATTTTAAGGTCTACATTTATCAATGAAATTGGGCGGTAGCTCGATGGGAGCAAGGGATCCTTGTCCGGTTTTAATAAAAGACTAATATTAGCAGAGTTCATATTTAAGGGGTTGTTTCAGAGTTGTTTTTCAAAGAAAGTGTTCAAAAACTGGATGGAGGAACGAAACTGAGCAAAATTCAGCAGAAGCGTTTATTGTACAGAATAATATGAGCTCATAGGTCTACACCGACTAGTCCTCAGGTGATTAATACCGACTAGTCCTCAGGTGAAAAATAAAAAGACGACCATCACATGGCTAACACTTAAAGGAGCACGAGGCTCCTTTTAAGAAATGAGACTCATTAGCGCCACCCTTCGCCACGACGGCCGTCGGGGGTACTGCAGCCAACAGCGAAGCCGGCACGGGAGAACGGGGAGAACGTGCATGCAGCGTCATTTGACGTCACATCCGCAGGACAGCGCGGGAAATTCGGGCCCGGAATTGCAGCGCATTTTGCAGCACACAGCCTGTTCAAGGCAATGGAGAGATACTGACATTATTACTAGAAAACTTAAAATGTATACAAATTTTTTTCATAAATCCTGCCTCAATCCTGCCTCATGCTCCTTTAAACATTTATACTATTGGTGGAGAGGGCGTGGTTTAGACTTTGCCGCTCCCGTGGTCGGCTGGTCCTGGTCGGATCCTCCCTTCGTCCAATCCAGTGCCTTCTCTTCACATGTCCTGAAAGAGAAGAAACTACAACCCCCAGCCTTCTATCTTGGTCTCTCACATGTCCTTTGTTCCAAATGCATGGTCCACACCAAGCAAGCAACTAGGAAAAAACGTATTTGCTACATTTGTGATATAAAATGAAGATAACCAATACACTAATACTTGCAGAAAGATGGGCAATAATGAATCAATGTCCAATTGGAAAAATAAGCATGAACAAATGAACAAAAAACCGTGATCAAAAACCAGATTTGACATAAAAAAAATGAAATCTAGTCATCAATAACAAAATAATATGGATGGCATGAAAAGTTAGAAGATGGCATGAAATGTCAGAAATGTTCACTCTAACAATATTTGTCTTTGATAAGATTGCGTAGTTTAGGAATGGGCAATATTTTACCGTTCACGATATACCGTCCAAAAAATTCCCCACGGTAAGAATTTGTCATCTCGCAGTAAAAACGATAAATTCCCGTTGATGAAGATTTTGTGTAAAGCTGATTTATGGTTCTGCGTTAAATCGACGCACAACGTACGTGAAGGAAGGAAGGAAGGAAGGAAGGAAGGAAGAGGAGGAAGGAAGGAAGGAAGGGAGGAAGGAAGGAAGGGAGGAAGGAAGGAAGGAAGGGAGGAAGGAAGGAAGGAAGGAAGGAAGGAAATGAGCCTGAAAGAAAGAAAGAAATGAGCCTGAAAGAAAGAAAGCAAAAAGAAAGAAAGAAAGAAAGAAAGAAAGAAAGAAAGAAAGAAAGAAAGAAAGAAAGAAAGAAAGAAAGAAAGAAAGAAATATGTGAGCCAGAAAGAAAGAAAGAAAGAAAGAAAGAAAGAAAGAAAGAAAGAAAGAAAGAAAGAAAGAAAGAAAGAAAGAAAGAAAGAAAGAAAGAAAGAAAGAAAGAAAGAAAGAAAGAAAGAAAGATAAATTCCCATTGATGACGTTTAGTAGTATTTAGTATTCTTTTAGAGCAGTGTTTTGGGGGCTCCAAAGACTGAATGTGGTGATAGATTTATAGTTAAAAAGGTGGAGTTGAATTGGTATTTTTTTTATCGTCATTTTTATCGTTATCGGGATAAATGCCAGAAATTATCGTGATACATTTTTTAGTCCATACCGCCCATCCCTAGCGTAGTTACATATCCCGGGAGGTGCATGTTAGTCTGCAGCGGAAGCTATGATGATATATGTCAGTTCACCACATAAGCTTGAATCATGCTTTGAATGTGAACATCGTGTTTATGTTACTTGAATCAACCAATGAGTTACAGTTTTGATGTATAAAAATTGTATAATTTTCTCCACTTTCTTTCACCGACAGAGCCAAAGGAGTTTTTGAGAGGATAAGAAGATCTTTCAGCAAAAAACAAGTGTTCAGAAGTCTAAGAGGTCTGATAATGTTATCAAGAGGCTTCACAGACAAAACGGATACTTTAAGGATGTAGTGCAAAGAGGAAACTCAAATAATCTGCTTTTCACTAGTGCAGAAGTACCAAGGCTCTCCTTCTTGTACAGCATTATGTCTAAAAGTCAATTCAATATCATTCAGTTCAATGCAGTTTGGTTCAATGCAATATTACTTTTTAATCCCCAAAAGGACATTAGATTAGTTACATTAGTATCGTTGGTTTACAAGGTGAAGTTTTAAGAATGAGAGATTTCCACAGTGAAAGCACTCATTTAGCAAATTGTACTCAAAGTCTCTTTTATATGGTCTTAGTCACAAATGAATATGAACATCAGAGCCAGCATGGTTCACTATTATGACCAAAAATATTGAAAATCTTTCTAATCTATGGAAGATAGATTTTCACACTGAGCCAAGGCAGCGTGACAGCCCAGTCTCAATTCAGAATAAGATGCATTCAAACAGGTGAAAAATGAAGCAGAGTTATAATACATTTATGATACCGCCTGCCCCCCTATTGTTCAGTATAGGGTAGCATTTATACCATGTGATGATTAATCCACACTGTCTTCCCTCTCAATCGCAAATGACAGCAAAGCTGAAAAGTGAAAGAATCTAAGAAAAAGTGGATTGGATTGAGTTTACAATTGGGTCTTTTGCTTGACAGTCTATATGGATCAATGCCAAGGATTAATACTTCCATAAATGTTCATTTTAAAAGTGCTAAAAATTCCTTTCATAATAGTTTAAATAATGTCAAACATGGAAATGTTCCTGATCTAAACATCTTTAGGATTTTGGACCCAACAACGTTACATCCGCATGGGCTGATGTGTGTTACTAGGGATAGGAATCGAGAACCGGTTCTTGTTCAGAACCGGTTTCCATTGTTTCAATTCCTTGGAATCGTTTGCACGTTTTACAACGATTCCCTTTTCAATTCCAGTCGTTTGCAAGGTAGTAGTCAACAGTAAACATCGCGCCCAAGCGATACAAACGCTCAAAAGTCTGGTTACATTTCAGTAAAAAAGATGACAACAGGGCAACTTGCAATACTTGCCAAGTGAATATTTCGTCAAAGGGAGGAAATACTACCAACTAGGGCTGTTCGATTTTGCCCAAAGAAAAAATCTCGATTTTTTTCTCTCAAAATCCGATTTTCGATTACGATTATTTTGTGAATTGACAAAAGGCAAAGAAATGATTTCAAATATGCTGTTTTTTTTATCGAACATTTGCCCCATTGGGCTTTAAGTGCAAACTTTGCTCTTATTAAACCAAAAATGAATGAATAAAGTGCAAAACTCTGTAAAATAAGTTGAAAAAAAGTTTAAAAAAATATAAAGTTTTATCTCTGAAAAAAAAAATCAGCAAATCAGCACTTGCAAAAAAAAAAATCGATTTTACGAGTTTCACGTTTTAACATCGTTCTAATTACATAATCGCGATTACGATTTAAAATCGATTAATCGAACAGCCCTACTACCAACATGAAAAAACATTTGCACACACAGCATACCATTACAATCAATGAATGTTGTGTTTTAGATCCACTTTGGACCAACGTCAGTAATTCTCAACCCAGCAGCAGCAACGTTAGCATGTCCTCGGCTAATAATACTGAAGGTAACTAATTAACTAAGGAACACTGCCTATCATATTAGTGCCATGGTGTAGCTTTTTTTCTCCAAATGAGAATCGATAAGGGGATCGATAAAGAACCGAATCGTTAAGTAGAACCGAAAATGGAATTGGAATCATAAAAATCTTAGCAATTCCCATCCCTAGTGACGGCCGTGAGCCGCCACATCAACATGAGATTGGCTGGTGGGTGAAAGCTTTGCCATTATGTTTCCTGTTATTTCTCCTCTTTTTCTAACGATATACTTTAAAGCGAAGGGCTTTCTGTGTTGTCTACAATATCCATTCACATGGCCACCAAGGTAAAAAGAACAAAAGAAAACTGCTTGACAATGGACTATCCTTCTGTAGCCTTCCTGTCTGCAAGTAGAACCAAAGAAGTCCCTGAAAGTGGCTCACTACCGTCCACACAAAGTACAACAAAAAGTGAAGATGTAGTGTCATTATGTCCTCTGCTTGTTAAAAGACAAGTACAGGCTAAATGAAAATACTTACCTGTCTTTCAAATAACAGGGTTTGCACATTTCAGCCTCATACATTACCAGGTCATGCTCCCAAACATTTGTGAACTGATCATGAGCTTCCAAAGACCTTTAATTTGCAAAACTGTTCAGTTGTGGTAGCACTGAATGCACAAGATAAGTAAAGATATTAGGACACATCAAGGGCCATCAGGATTCAGGGAGATCACATGCATTCTCTATTTCGGTTTACATCTTTTCATTTGAGAGTTTCTGTGTATCCGAAGCTTTTGTGTGTACAATCTATCTTCTTTTGAACTGATTTTACGCATCAAGTCGATCTTACACTATTCCCTTTTCAGACAGAAAGCTGAACCTACTAATTTAGCACAAAACAGTCTGTCTGAATGTGTTTGAAATCCTAAAGTGGGCACAGCCTGCTACGATTAACAGTAAACCTTTCAAACTTGTTGAGTTGAAACAAAGCAGACTGCTCAGCATTTTGTGACCAGATGGTGCAGTAATGACAGTTGCTCTGTGATACATCGCTCAAACAAATAAATGCTAGGATCAATCAGAGTACTCGTTCAGCAACGTGCCAAATTTGAAAAAAGAAAAGTGGGAGCGACCACAAAATCAAGGAAATGTTGGCTGCATGCGGCAAAGATGGAATTTTCTTGGCAGAGATACAAGCCAGTCATTAAAATTGTTGAAATGCTTCACTAAGCAAGTGATTGGTAAATGTTGACATCAATATCATTATTGTTTAAGTGGCAGTGGGCAGGAGAGTTTCATACGGGACAGCAGTTGTTGGCGAGCTCTGCAGCTTCTGCAGGAAGATCTGCTGACCCTCGAGACAAGCAGGAGTGATTCAGTCAGGCAGTCAACGCTGCTGACTCTTCCAAGCGGTTCCACCGGTTATCATCGGAGGAAAGCAGCACACGGATTCGTTCTCTCTTGATTTAGAGGCCGATGGCAAGAAAGCTCTACATATTTGGATGCTTGCAGTTCTGTGGAGCAGCAGCTGGAAGGCAAGTCCTGCATGCTGACTGGCTGCTAACTTGCTGAGTGGGAGGTTTGTAGAAACAGGAACGGACAGACACGTGACAGAAGAGGTTCTGACGTATCCTGCTTGGTACAAATGAGTCCAAAGGTTGGCTGGGATTATTTAAATGGTGTTTAAAGGTCTATCCGTATGATCCCATTTTCTGGGTTCTGTGTCTGACAGAAGTAAGAGTTTAGCTGTAGCAGCACAATGAACAGCTTAGCATAAGGCTGGTGTTATCGCTGACGTTGCCTGTGGCCTCACCAGTGACACGTCTCACCAGGCTGTATGATGAAACTCTTACACGAACACTGTGACTACGTTTACATGCAGTCAAAATTCGGGTTATTGCTAATATTCCGGTTACTGAAAAATTCAGAATATTCCGTTTACATGCGTGAGCTAACAGGGTTATCCCTGTATACATGGTAATTAATCATTTGGGATATCTGGATCAAACCAGCGACGCGCGGAGAACATCATGACGCAATTCCCGTCATTTCCGCTTCCTCTTCCTGTATCCAAATTCAAAACAAATGCTGCTTCGCCCAACTTTTCGCTCACTTTCTTGTAAATCTGGCTATCCCGGTACTTTTTACCGTCTACAAATGCCAAAATGTTCATATCCTTCATTACATTTATGAAGTGATTAGTCTCCTCCTGGTCTTGCGTTTCTCCGTGTTTATAAGAACTTCCTGGACTCAAAAGACCAGGATTCCTTGTGAACAGAGCATGCGCAGAAAACAAATTAATGTTCCGTTTGATGGGGATATTTTCCGTTAGGGAGTTTAGATTACTGAATATTCGGGTTTTAAAAGGAGTAACCCAGGGGTCATATTCGGGTTTTTAAAAACAGGATATGAGCAAATTCCGGTTATTCAAAGGGGTTATTGGTGTTTACATGGCCGTGCAAATTCAGGTTATTGCCAATATTCGGGTTTTAAAAGGGTTATTGATGCATGGAAACACAGTCAGTGTTACAGTGTACAACTGGAGCTGCACTTGGATTGATATCTTTTTATTTTTTTTTATTGATATCTTTTATTTCAAACATAAGCTCGAAAAATGAATAAATAAATAAAACAGCAGAACAATAAATCAATAACTTAAAAAAAGAACAATAATAATCAATATATAATAAATGTACCATTGTATACAAAGTAGACGAGAATTAATAAATATAATAGTAAATGTGTTCTGCTCAAAAAAGGAGTAAGAAGTACAAAACTTACAAACTCCTACCTTATGAACTCAATAAAAAAAATTTTCAGTTGGACTCTCATTATTAAATATGAAAGAAAATAAAAAAGAAAGAACTTGACATAGTTTAAGGTTGCACAAATTGATAGTAAGAATTTTATAAATATAAATTGTCGTATACCCAAGTATTAATGATGAAGTAGTTTATTTGGTCGATCAGTTTCCATTGATAAATACTTGGCATTTCATTTCCTTTTGTAGGAAAGAAATAATAAAAGGAAGTAAGGAATAAAGCGACCAAAAGGTGTAGGCTGAAGCCTAAGCTTATTGTGCCTACACTTTTGTTTGCTTCATAGTACTACTACTGTACTAATACAACAAGGACAAACAATCTACAACAAAAAAAACAAAAAACACACGTGCAAAACAAGAAGGAAGACAAATATAAATATGACAGAAAAAACTAGTAAAAAAACAAAAAACAAACGGATCTCAGAAAAACAACTAACAGAGAAAGTAAATAATCAATGCTTAGAGGAAACAAAAATAATCTCTAGAAGAGTGAAACCAAAAGGAAACCAAAGACCAATCATCATTAATCACTCATTAAGTTTAAAAGTTAAAATTGTTATGTTTTGCTACACAGCAATTCTGCTCACATCACCACTTTACTAACCCACATGCATGAATTCAAGTGTATCATTTCACTCACATATTGTATAAACGCACATAGCCTGCACACGACACATGCACTTGTGTACAACACACAAAGAAAAGGAGCTGTTGCCATCTCAAGGTCTGAGGGGCTTCTATCACTCCCAGCAGGATACTCAGGCAAATCTAATTGCAGGTAAATGTGCATTGCTGCTCTCTGTGGCTCCTGTGTGGAAAAGATGGGAAGAGAGGCCCAGCGACATGGTTAGTATTGGTCGGGATGACTGATTGGCCCTGCTCTAACTACATTAGACTGTGGAGAAGTGGCTGCCTCTCCCCTACTCACCACTGCCTCTCCACTCCCTCTCCGTCCCTCTGCTCTGTCATATATCGTGAAGGTAGTCGGCGGGGCTACTGGGTGTGACCTGTCCCAGCCGCGGATCCCCGTGTATCAACCTCCAATAGAGAAGCTCATGGTTGATTGGAGCTTATTAGCGGGGACGTTGGGGCCAGAGCTAGTGCGGACCCAGTGGAGGGCTTTGCCATCTAAGATCTGATCAAAGGTTATTAGCAGTAAAGAACCGCTGTGGATGAGGGGAGGAGACACATCATTTACAGGGTCAGAGCCTGGTCGCATGGAGCTGGTTGGTGCGGCCGCACACACATAGCAACAGCACACGCAAAGCTACACACAACTGGACAGTAAAAGGCGGCTCATTACTCAGCGAGAGCTCAGGTTTCCAGCGAAGACCTCTCCATTAGACCCCCAGTTAGGGAGAAATGAATGGCTGGAGCTTCTTCGCACCCATAAACTATCCAACCATCCACGGGAGGAGAAAATGAGATACAACTTTAAGGAGGGAGGGGATCTTGGTGGTAGTGTGTGCGAGTGTGCACGCACACTCACACTACCTAGAGAGGGGTCCTCGGGGTCTTTGAGATGGAAATGCCCAGCTGGCAGGCCGTCTGCTGCCTGACCCCTGAGCGAGAGGTCAAAAGCCAGGGCCCCCCGACCAACCGGCCACTGACCAATACGCACACATGCAGTGTATGCACTTGATATCTACACTTGTTCAGCGTGTATGTGTGTATTTATGTGTGTTTTCGGAGAGAGAGGGAGAGGGAGCGTGCACTCTGCCTTGTGTGCGTAATTGATCATTTAATCTAGCTGACATCATAATCCCCGACGCGTGTTTAACTAACTGGCTGCCCAGAGGAGGAGCAGAAGGGGCTGAGTAATTATCTCATTTAGATACATTAATAACGAAGCATCACTCACCGTTACCTCAGCTCCATCGGTCCTGAATCAATCATGGTTCACGGCCAAGTGTGTTTTTGCGTGTGAGAGAAAGGAGAGCGTCGGCCATCACACAGCTCAACCTGCAGGTTTTTTGCGAGGTAAAATGGAGACCGATGCACGTGCGCGCCATCTCCCGTGCAATCTGCAAAAGGGATTGATCAGAGAGCCGAAACACACACACACACACTCACACACACACACGCACACACACAAAAGAACAAAACCGCAAATCAACAACTTTTGAGCCAAAACAATCAATAAATCCAGTCGAGGGATGACAATATGAGAAGGATATGCACATCTAGAAACAGACATATCGTATCGTTTCAAACTGAAGTGCACATTCGGAGCCGAGCCACACAAATGCCAATCAAATTAAATGACAGCTGAAACAAAAAGAATCGTTCCCAGGCATGTGACCTCGCGTGTGCGTGTGTGTGTGTGGACGGGAGTCTTAGGAAAATTATTGCTATTGATTTAAGGCGGAGAAACGTGGAAATGTTAGCAGATGGGGCATTTAGCTGTGAGTGGCTTCTGATGAGACGAGTCATCCTCAAAAGGCCAGGGCAGAGAGACGCAGCCACAGCACATCAAAAACAATCAAATGCTCAGATTTCAGGATGAATCAACAGTTCGCCATGAATATTATAGCTTGTGTTATGCCTTCAGGATTCCTGGAATGCAGTGAAACATATATACACAGTTCTCACAATATTGCACATTTAGCCTTTTTTAGAATATCTAAACCAGCATGAAGCTGCATGAGATGATAATGTTTCTTTATTCCAATCAACATGGACATTATTGATGAATCAGTCTGCTCTAAACCCGTCTACAATAAATTAACTGGCATATTAATAACTGTGAAAAAGTAGTAAAATACATCATGGCTATTACTCTTAAACGTCACTGCTATGTTGTTTTAAGAAATATTTGGAAAAAACAAACCATTCAAACTAAATTTGACTAAGGAACTAGTGAGATTGAGGCTATGAACGACAGCAGTGGAAATCGGAGGTTTAAAGGCACAAAGATGTAGCACAGGGTTGCATTTGTTTTTTGCATTTACATTTTTAAAATCAATATGCAGCGTTGAATGTAAATTGAAAGTAAACAGAATCTGAGATGTGATGAATCATGTCCTAAAATCTACTCACCTTATGGAAACCAAAATAACAGTGTCTTTTCTGAAACCTGCTAATTTAAAAAAAAAAGAAAACAAAAATACATTTGCTATGACATTTCTTGCGCAGGATGTATGATTAAATGTAATCTGATTACATTATATGCTACATTTTGAGACAGAAAAAGTGTCTAAAAATAGAAAAACATGAAACATCGTGCAGTTATAATGGTAATGGATGATATTTTTCAAAGTACTCTTTTGTGCTTTTTCGTAACAGTTGAGCAAACAAGTTCACACAGCTTTACTGCTATTATCATTGAAGGCT
This sequence comes from Cololabis saira, assembly GCF_033807715.1. Lineage (NCBI taxonomy): Eukaryota > Metazoa > Chordata > Actinopteri > Beloniformes > Belonidae > Cololabis > Cololabis saira. The sequence continues at coordinate 45,358,725 of NC_084588.1, read as the reverse complement.
AACAGCTTTTCCCTGGAGGAAGCCTGATGGTAGAGCCATAAGCTCCCATTCCTGCCTGTGTAACCTCTGCAGGGTGAGTTATGTTTTTAGAGCAGATTGTCCCTTTTTCTATCTGTTCTCAGTGACCACTGATCGCCGTCCGTCTGTTCTGGTTCAGGTTAGGAGCCTCTCAGTAGAGCTGTTCAGATTACACCAACAGCTCAATAACGACAAACTCAGCATGCTGCAGCAGGCAGGCAGGCAGGCAGGCAGGCACGCACACACACACACACACACACACACACACACACACACACACACACACACACACACACAAACACACACACACACACACACACACACACACACACACACACACACACACACACTGGTGTTTCCAGGAGACCTACTCTGCCCACATCCATAACTAATACTTGCCTACCACCCCAGCCATAACCTAAAGCTAACCTTACTGTAACCTTAAACCGTAAAATCCAGTGATTAATATTATCTGGACTTGCTTTTTGCATCTGCCCACCTAAAAGGAAAACAGATCTCCAGAACGTGAAACCCCCCCCCCCCCAGTCACGCACACACTGCACAATCACAGTAAACTGTATATGAAGACATACATGCTTGCACATAGACACTGATTTCATTTAAGCAAACCTAAACACATCTGGAAATACCGGTATGCACACACAAACAGACACACAGGCACACACAAAGAAAGCCTGGCAGTCTGGTGTTCCTCAAGTTAATTTGACACAGAATCGATTTGATCCTTCGTCATCTCAATAATGATAGAAAAGATGCTAAATGCAATAGAAACTCTGAAATCTAATATTTTGGGGTCAAATCGTTTAATGATGAGCAATTTGACTCTGAACTCTCATTGTTTGTATTGCATGCTATCTGTTAGGATGCTTTCTTTTTTCATTTCGAGATGCCTCGTTATATTTTTCTTTAAGGATTTTTTTATTTTATTTTTACGTGACCTTTACTTAACCAGGTCGGACCTCTTGAGATCTAAAATCTTTTTTCTTCCAAAGTGTCCTGGCTGATACAGGAAGCAGCGCAGATCAACGGAACAGGAAAAAGAGCAGACACTAAATGATGAATACAGGTTACTACCATAACAACATACCAAAAAAAAAAAAAGGATGGGGGTGTTTTCTGGAGCATACCTGCCAGAAGTGTTGTAGACTCTGCACCGCTTCTGTTGGGTAGTGATAATATTGAAATCATACGATCTGTAATATCTGAGGATGACCTAAAACCCAACATCAGCGCACTTTTTGACGGGAACATGATGTGTGTGAAACAGCCCAACATATTAACAAAAACATTTTTTTTTTAATTAAACAGTAAATTGAATTTTTGTTCATGTAATCCGGAGCCACAATAGATGATTGAGACACACATTTGAAGTTAAAAGTGTGTCTTGAGAGCACTGACCTCAAACTCAAAGTTTATTATTTTTCTGCAGTCTTTTTTTGTACTAATTATGAAGTATGTGAAAATATTGATTGCTTTGAAGAGATGTGGGTTCACGGTAGGAATGGGCGATATTTTACCGTTCACGATATACCGTCCAAAAAATTCCCCACGGTAAGAATTTGTCATCTCGTGGTAAAAATGATAAATTCCCGTTGATGACGCTGAAAGAAAGAAAGAAAGAAAGAAAGAAAGAAAGAAAGAAAGAAAGAAAGAAAGAAAGAAAGAAAGAAAGAAAGAAAGAAAGAAAGAAAGAAAGAAAGAAAGAAAGAAAGAAAGGATAAATTCCCATTGATGAGGTTTTTGTGTAACAAACGTGGAGGATCTGAGTCATTACAGTTTTGCAGTACAGGTGTAACTCATTTAATTGGTTTTTATTAATTCAATTTAATTGGTGTAGTTTAGTAGCAATTTTGAGTATTCTTTTAGAGCAGTGATTTGGGGGCTCCAAAGACTGAATGTGGTGATAGATTTAAAGTTACAAAGGTGGAGTTGAATTGGTATTTTTTTTAATCGTCATTTTTATCGTTATCGGGATAAATGCCAGAAATTATCGTGCTAATTTTTTTAGTCCATACCGCACATGCCTAGTTCACGGTGTGCTGAATGATGCCAAATTAGCCACCAAGTTCTATGTCAGATGATATATATATAAAAGAAAAGCTTGAAACATGCCTTGCGTTTTGTTCACAACACCAGCTGAGAAACGCCCCCTGAGCTGACATGCGTTCCTGTGGACGCTGATAATAACTGTGATTGTGTATCCGAGCAGCAGCTTTCTGAAGAAGGCGTCTTTGAGTTGTTTATTTTCACAATCGTGCAACAATAATACCTTAACCTTATATGTGAGTAGTACCTTAAAAGTGTATGGGTGTGTGTATTTCTAGAAGAGTGCACGAGTGTGTGATTACCCATGCTGTTATCAGCGGCAAGCCGCCATTCACTGCAGCTGAAATGAAAGGTTTTCCTCTGTCACAAAGCAGTTTCTTTGTTTCCATGGTGCTATGATTCTGTCAAAATCTGAGGGGAAACGGAGGGGGCAGAGAGAGGAAGAAAAAAAAAAAAGAAAAAAAAGAAAATCAATGTCCCCCATCAGCAGCAGCAGTCTCAGCCTAGCAGGCCGCTGCCACGCAGGAGCACACACGAGCACACGCATGCATGACCAATGGGAAACACAAAAACATAAAAGTTAGTTGCCCTCCTGACTTCAGTCAGCTTCTGTGATCCCCCCCCCCAACTGACGGGGTTGGACAACACATTAGTATGTCTGGGCTAGTTGAGAAAATGGCAGCAGAATGCCTGAAAAGGCCTTTAACCTGAGAGATTCAGATAAAGACGTCTTTCTGCAACACTAACTATGCTGGATTTGGAGTATATCGCCATTATTCACAAAAGCTGTTTGCAGTGAGTGAAAAGAGTAAGAAAGTAATGTATTCTCACAACACACAGCAGGTTTTTTCGTGTCATATTTTCAAAGAAAAGGAAGAGCGACGGTGTAACGCATGACTGTTGCATTTCATGCCTGTGTGCTCCGACAGACGATGGATTAGCCTTGAAACCAGATTAATTCATTTTCTCTGCTACATTACAGGTTCATTTTGTATAAATTGCTGTAGTAGAACATGTCGCTGTTGTTTCGGTAAAAAGCCCGGAGAGAATGAAACCACTTTCATCAAAATGTACACTTATTAGTTCTAATTAGGGGATTTCCAACGACCAGGCTGTACGATGAGCTGTACTTCTGTTGTTCCAATTCTATCCATCACCTGATAATAGCAGGTGAGAAGGGACATTGCAACAAAGTGTGTTTTCAGAGAAAAAAGGAGAGTTATAGACCAAGGTTAGTCTAAAAAAGGAAACCGTGACCTACCCCGCTGTTTCCCAGTTATCACGATCTGCAATGGTTTCTTGCAGGGATCTTCAATTGCACTGGTTCATTACTCTTTTTTGCAGCACAAAGTAATCTTATATTTGGGTTAGCATGGTAACTTCATCAGAACAACATCTCAATAATACCACCAAAACCTTCACAAGATAAATGAAAAAAAAACTATTTAGAAGAAGCAAAGACTATCTCTGCTTTTAAAATTGTATTAACTATTACATTACTAGGACAAACCGATGTTGCTTAAATGTAGTAAGTATGCAGGATATGAAGAATTACATAATCTGTTTCTATGGTGGCAGGTTTAAAAAGGATGAAATGAAGGAAGCCCGGGAAGCAGGAGTACAAAACCAAGTCCTTTATTAAACGAAACGCGCTGGCCCAAATAGGACGCCAGAAAGCAAATGTCCAGAATACACGGATGAAGCAAACAGACAGAGGAACAGCTGAAGAACACAGTGATAATAACCAGTAGGTGGAACAAAACAGACAAGCAAGGAAACACTGTTGGACAGGAGTATATATGAACCCACACGCTGACGAGACACTGAGGAGCTAACAAGGAGCAGGTGGGGATAATCAGGACAGACCTGACCAAAACAAGAAGTCTCACAGTAGCACTTTGGAAATAAACCAGGAAAAGTGCATGCACAACAACAGTCCAAGCACAACAACAGTCCAAGCACAACAACAGCAAAAAAGAAAAAAAAAACAGAGCAAAACTCAAAAGGGGAACACAGCAAGGATCAAACGAACCCAAACTCTAAATCCCAAGCAACATTTCCAGTGTACAACTGATCAGTATACCAACAGTATCCCAGGGCCGGCTCTAAAAAATGATGACTAGGGCTGCATCTCAGATCAGAGGGGGTGCACATGCCTGGCACGTTATTCAACACTAAATCATAAATTTTCCCATAATTTAAAGCGGAATGATACTAGCAAAACAAGAATATTTAAAGTGAATTTCAAATGCTTTATTGCAGCAATATTGCTGCAGAACAAAGAAAATGCTATATTAAGTCTGGGCTACCTCACCCATCAGACAATCTAGCAACAGATTGTTTTTACCCTGAAAATAAAACATAGAAATTCAAACTAATTTTATCTATACAGCTCAAAACCATCACTAAACATGACAGTGATTTCAAGTGGAATGATACCAGTCAAACAATAATATTTAAAGTGTCTTTCAAGTGCATCTTTGCAGTAATATCGCTGCAGAACAAAGAAAATGCTACATTTAATGTGTTAACGGTGCAGCAGAGAGCAGCGTCTTGCTGGTGCAGATAACGCAGATGAGTGATGTACACTAAAGTCTGAATTAGGGTTCTGCGTTACACCAACGCAGAACCTACGGCGTAGGCTCTGCGTTGGTGTAACGCGGAACCATAAATCAGCCTTAACGCGCACGGACTTGTCAGTTTTTTTTTCGTCTTTTCAACTGAGCATGCAAACACATAAACTGAGGGTGCAATGCTTATGCACCCTCGTAGAACCGGGCCTGCAGTATCCCATTAACCAACAGAATCCCATAATGCTCTATTACAGCAAAAGGCAGATGCAGTGGTTCGCATGGATGGCTTCAGGTTATGTCTTAGCATTGTTACTTTTACTGTATTTTACTACGTGCTAATGACAACTCCCTGAGTACCATGCAATACCATGGTTTCAAAACTGCTTCTATACTTTTTAGTGGCAAACTTTTTTTCTCACTGAAGCCTGCTGATCCTGGCAATGGAAATGTGGCTACTGAGAGGGTAATCACTGATTTAAGTTGACTGGTATCTTAAGCATATGACACAGTTTGACCCTTGTGCTGTCTTTGGGTCAAAATTACCCAATTCTTCTATCCTTCTATAAGGTCGACAACTTATAAATGCTTAAAGTCCGACAGCTTTGACTGTTAGTACTTTGACACTAGTTTGATTAGCTGCTGAACTGGTTTGTTTTATTTTACGTTTAATGGCAGATTGTGCGTTACTTTAAAGTCACCAGCTGTGACGTTAACGATGACTGTAGTTGATGTGAAGATGAAAACACTTGACACAAAGTCTCTGGCAAAATGGACACTTGATTTCAGTGGGACTTCCTGGGAATTAACTGACAAAATTCAGCTTTTCCTTGTTCAGCTCAACTTTTACACATTTTGATATATTACTAGAGTCAGTGGCTCAATCTGGTTAATATAGTTAATAATCAATTTACTGTATGTGTATCAAAGTCGTGTAGTCAGTCCTTGTGTGTACTGATGAAACGTTGGCAATATTGATAGAAGATTGGCAGACTGGATGAAAGAGACACAACTAATTAAAAGAGGCCTTGAATTTAGGAACTGTTTTAAAATAAGTCTGTATTTCCAAAATATCCATAAAAACATCAACAATTGATAAAGGATTTTTAAATCTAATTACCAGATAGTGGATAAATTACTGCTTAATGCTACTTTTCCTTCTGAGAATTAAAAGAAGGAGAGCAAAATAATAACTGTTCTTTGCTTTGAGTAATGACTTATTACTCAAATGCTAAGATTTATTTATGTCCACTAGGTCATTTCCTTTTTAGGAATCAGTGTTGGAGCAAATAAATAGATACAAATGAATTCCACTGTATTCAGAAGGCTCAGTTCTTTCTTTTCTTTTCTGTACATGTAAACTGTCATGTTGTTCTTCTTTCACAAATATAGTAGATAGTCAAAAGTATGATTAAAATGCATAATTGTGTGTTGGGGGCCCTGTAAAGATCCTTTTCATGGGGCCCAAGATCCCTAGCGGCGCCCCTGGTAATGAGGATGCAGCTGCTCCACTTGCACCATTGATCAGACAACTTCGTATGCCAATAATATACGATAATATAAGTGTCTACAGCAGCTGCAGACTACTACGTCTAGCCTGTACTGTTAATGTTTCAAAAGGATGTAAAAAAGTTGATGAGTCACGCAGGATAGTGCTATACAACAAATAGGTCTGTGTGCCTCAGGCTTTTAGGTGTACAGTCGCTTCATTACAGCTTTACTCCCAAACCACCAAAGTAGTGAATGTACATTAGCAGTTAAACAGATAGTCCTGGATGTATAGACTATGCCTGTGGGAGCGAGCCTCTACTTTTTCCTACTCATCTCAGCCTTTGATTGAGCTCACGGCCCAGAAAGTCTGGTTCATACTGCTGTTTCCCTCTCCTCTCTGTGTATTTGGGAAGTGGATTCATGAAGCCCATGTGTTAAGTTTTTGGCTGAATTTAAAACATTTTTAACAAACACCTTGTCATGGTTCGGTTGGCTGAGGACCCAAATGCAGGAGAGCAGGAGCCAGTAGTTGCAAAAACCAGGGATTTATTTACAAAAAACAAGAACTAAAAGCGCTGCAGAGCAGGATCAACAAAAACCAGGATCAGGAAAAACTACGAGGAGACATGGAGGTAGAAACAGTACGGACCGACAGGGGACAAGGGAATGACAAGACCAGATATACTGAGGGGATAACGAGACACAGGTGCAGACAATCAGGGCCAATGGGACACAGGAGGGACAGAACTGAAACTCAAACTGGGGGGAAGTGTCAAACCCTGACACACCTGGGGAAAATGTCTGTCCACTGTGTTGCATGCTGCCTCTGAAATTTGTGTCCCTGGATAGGGAAAGTCCCAATAAATTTACAGGAACACCTCTGTGCTTAATTTGATCAAGCACAGCTACACAAACATGTAGCCCTGAGTTGAGATGATGAACAAAAGTGAAAGCCTTGAAGTGTCCCACTGACACAGATAGATGTGCCAAAAAAAAGCTCTGCCAACAAAAAATGTATCTGCTAACGGGCAACAAAGGCAGATGTTTAATCGGAGGAAAGTGCACTCTTAGATCCACATCAGCTACATCAGCTATTTGGGTATGGAACAAAAATATTTCAAAAATATAAATCTATGAAAAAACTTGCCTGGGACTTTTTCAGAATCCTCTCTCACACCTAGTTGACCTGTTGGAGCAGTTTAATGAACATAGTGGAGTTAAAACAACTCTAAGACTATTATTTGATGATAACGCCTGTAATCTTTTGTTGAGGATTAAAAAAAACGACACGCACTGTAGCAGTTTGAGTGAAAATTAAATATGTGTTTGCCTCAAAAGGCAACTATTGTTAGAACATGGTGCTTCGGGGCTCCATCAATATCAATCAATCAACTTTTATTTGTATTCGGAGAAATCATTGAGAGCAAGCCCTCATTTACAATGATGCCGAATGTATAAAAACCATTTAAAAAGAATAATACAATCAAAATAAAAGAGAAAAATTAAAAACAATTACAAACATGAGTAAAATGGTCAGCAATCAAGGATTTGAATTGACCAAGCTGCACAAAAATAGGCTGCTCATTTAAGCCCCTGATGAGATTCAGTGGCCTGTGCTTCATTTTGTCATGAATATATAAGCACTGATCCAGTTCTGTGGAAGCAGAGGCAATGATCTCTCTTTCTGTTGAGACTAGTAACCTGTGATACCCGTGGTCGACTTGTATGGACTTATGACAATGTAACGGCAACCAGATGGAGGCATCTGTACAAACTGTACAAAGAAGACTGAAGCAGCTGTGGTTCAGAAGGAAGTCATGATCAGTCCTAGGTATATACTGTGATTATTGTGCAAATTGTAAGTATATTATAAATTCAATAGTAAATATATTTTAAATCACTGTAGGTTATGAGTGTGTATATATAGTATAGTAGTATGAGTATATTATAATGGATGAGTATATTATGATATATAGTATATGTATACTACTATAAGTAGAGGTATGGGTATATTATAAATTCGTTGCAAACTATTTTTGCTTAAAGTGGATACAGATCTGGTGATAGTAACAAATATTGTTACTTAAGATGTGGATAGTTTTGCTTGGTTACTTAATCTTTTATTTTTTGTTTCAATTCATTATTTTCAGGAATTCTGGTGAATGTTTTTCACCCTTTTTGATTTGTGTTATTATATTATTGTAATCTTTGTATGTCTATGTGTGGACCCCAGGAAGAATAGTCTTCCCATGGTGAAGACTAATGGGGATCTTTTTTAAATAAACAAAATAGACAAATAAACAGTCTTTTTATGCACCTTTTGTACACATACAATGTTAAAAAGACCTCAGATCATCGGTAGGGCCGCTATCCACACTATCTATTAAGCTAAACATAATTTTTGAGTCTCTTCAGAGCTTTAAAATAGCAATTTATGATGACATTGTTGCATTTTTTACTTTGCTACCATTAGTTGCCATTGCTCTAAACATGTATTCCTCAAAGCAGTTTAAAGGTGCCTTGATTCATGTTTGTTTTGGTCAAAAACGAAAAAAATGTACTTACTGCCATCTAAGATTAGAGAAAAGGTTGTTTTAACTCCAGAATGTTTGTTTCAATTAAAGCGCATCAGCCAATTAGCTAATCCCAGAAAGATCAACTCAGGGCGAATCTTATCCCCCACTGCTGGATCTGAAGTCATGTCAGTGAAACCTGAGCCTTCCAGGAAGCAGATTTGTGTCAGGAGGATACAAGCAAATACTTCAGAAAACCTGGTTTTCAAAATGGCAGAAAACACACTGTATATCAGAAAAGGGACATGTTTTGTGCTTTGTTTGCTGCGAGATCGAACAGGTTCTTTGTGTTGAGTCTTTGTGTTCGAGTGAAGGTTTTTACAGCAAATTATCTGATGTGATCTAGAGCCAATGTGAATGCTGCCTTCCCTCACGCACCAAGAAACATGGAAACATTTGTGGGTACCCTCGTGTTAGAGAAAGAAAAATCCACAATGGTCACTAAAATGACTTGAAATTCATAAAAGTAAAAATAAATAATACTTTATTGAAAACTGAAATCAGACATTGCTCTTGAATTGTACTTCAACACATTCTTTGAAAAACCAAACAGCTAAAGAAATAACTAATGAAACTGGCCTTGGCAAAGTATTTGATATCACTAGAAAAGATAATAACGGGACCATAATGACTTGTTAAACTAAAGTGAGTCCTGTAATGTGCATCACAAGTGTCGTCAGTCAGTCTTATTATTTGTGAAAAGTCATCTCTCTACTGTTTGATATCACGGTGCTCATCACACTGAACATGGACCAGAGAAAGCAAAGGAGAGATTTGTCTGAGGATAACAGACAGAAAAGTTTAGACCAGGGGTCGGCAACCCAAAATGTTGAAAGAGCCATATTGGACCAAAAACACAAAAAACAAATATGTCTGGAGCCGCAAAAAATGAAAAGTTTTGTATGTATAACCCTTAGAATGAAGGCAACACATGCTGCATGTATCTATATTAGTTATAAATGGGAGAAGTTTTTTTTTCATTATGCACTTCGAGAAAAAAGTCTAAATGTCGAGAAAAAAGTTTAAATGTCAAGAAAAAAATCGGAATGTTGAGGAAAAAAGTCGAAATGTCAAGATTAATGTTGAAGTCGAATCTCGAGAAAAAAGTCGAAATGTCGAGAAAAAAGTTGAAATGTTGAGAAAAAAGTTGAAATGTTGAGATTAATGTTGAAATCTTTGTTAACAGAAATGTTGAAATGTAATATTTATTCTACACATTTTTACAACATTGGAAAACGTTCGGAATGTTTGTGTCATGTTTGTCCTCCTACAGAAACCACATTAACACAAAAAATATATTTCCCTTCCCCATCGATTTCTATTCTCAAACATTTTTGAAAAAGCTCCAGGAGCCACTAGGGCGGCGCTAAAGAGCCACATGCGGCTCCAGAGCCGCGGGTTGCCGACCCCTGGTTTAGACAAACATGTTTACAGTAGTAGCAATAAGACCATCTCTAAGCACCTTGACGCTCATGTGGCTGCAGTTACACATTTTATTCAGACGTTTAGGGTCCATGAGACTGTAACCAACCTCCTGCAAGAGGAAAACTGAAGACAAATTGAAGAGATGGATATTATAGCCAAAAAGGCCCAAACCGACTCCAATTAGATTGAAGATTAACTCCAAGGTCAAGGTATATCAGTATGAGATCACACCACCCATCCCAGTTTAAGCCAAGTTGGATGACCGTCCAACTGCACGACTCCTCTGTTGAAAGCAAAACTGTAAAAAAAACGGACTGTAATTTGTCAGAATGCACATTGACAGGCTACAAAGCTTCTGTGGGGAAACTCCTTTGTCTAAAGAGGCAAAACTGGAGCTTTGTGACAAGTCTAATCAGCTCTATGTTCACAGGCGTAAAAATGCAGCATGAAAATAAATAAATAAAACATTGTAATTTAAAACATGGAAAAGACCTGATTATGTTCTGGGGCTACAATAAAATCTCAAGACTATCAATCTCAAGACTATCAAGGTGTTCTGGAGGGGACTGTGCTACTTGGATAAATAGGATACAGAATAATGACCGAAAACACGCAAATAAAAACACCCAAGAATGGATAAGAACAGAGCATTGGACTATTCTGCAGAGTCCTATAGTCGAAATCCTATTAAACATCTATGGAAAGAGCTAAGCGTGGAGTCTGGAGAAGAAACCCTTCAAACCTAAGACAGCTAGTGGGTAAAAATACCCGTCTACAGGTGCAAAGTCTCATTGAGAGTTTGAGAAATTGCTTGATTGAAATCATTACCTCAAAAAAGGGTTACATCGTATTTGTCAAGGCCAGTTCATTAAGTTTTTTATTTTTTTTAAATTTTTTAACGATTCTGCTGAACCACAGTTCAAAAGCCATGTCTAATTTTCATGGTTAGTTTTTAGTAAATTATTCTTCAAGTTGTTTGAGTGACCATGTTATGTTTTGTATGTTTATCTCTCTTTAATAAAAGGGTACAAACACATTTTGCATGTCGGTATCATGTGTGCATAAACAATTGGATTTCTAAAGGGGGGGTTGAGAGAAACCAGAAAATTGCCAGGACAGTATGTCAGCTGCTTGTTAGGTCTACACAATATTTTGGGCACAAGAGACTTTTTACTGCCAGGCCACAATGATGGATTTTATGGAGAGGATTTACAGTTTGCCCAGAGGACATGAGTAGCTTCAGCTCAGGGACAACTGAATGTCTGATACTATAAAGTGAAATATTAGACATTTTTTGGCAAATGCATTCCAACAAGAAATGGTCTGAGGCAAGCGACTCCACTTCCGATGGAACAGTTAATGGATTTTCATATGTGCACTTTGCTTGTAGCTTACAGAATGTGGGCAAAAATTTATGACATAAATGTTTTTATTCCCCTTTTCTCACTTTATTTTTCAATAGAGACATGTTTATACATTTGAACTTGCATCTGAACTTCTGAACTCGCTGAGCCATGTATTACAGAATGCTACAAATTAAAAAGACAAGTGCAGGGGAGGCTTTTATGTTTGTTCGGATCAGCTTACAGCTGGTGTCAAAGTATGCCTGTGTCAAAATAGTGACTAAATCAAATACATGTATATCAGAAAACAGTAAAAAAATGCTTGGTCTCCAGAATCAGGCAACAAACCTGATAACATTTACAGTTTAATCAGCTTGGAAATAAGACTTTTGTGCAGATAGCAAAAACTGTATTAGGTGCTTTGAATGGCCACTGTTGAAACTTGAACGTGATATCGCTGTTGATTTGTCTTTTCAGGTTGATGAGTCATAATCGCACATGAAAGTCACACTGCCAGGCGGCCTTAGTAAAGAGAAATGTTTGAGAACTGCCATCTACGCTGCTGATTCCTCAAGGGGACTGCAAACAAAACAAAATGTCTGCTGACATAGGTGCAAAACTTCTTTGGACTTTGTCTTTCTGTATTAAGAGATTGATCCCCTCAATGATTTCCCACACAGATTTCCGATGAGGGGTTTTGAAGCCTGCTTTTTGTAACCCGAGTCAATGCCATATTCATGGAGCTAGAACAATCTCATAATTCGCAAATGCACACACCGTTTCACAAATGCACAGGACAAAATTCACAAATGTACAGACCTATCCGCAAATGCACACACCGTTTTACAAATGCACAGGACAAGTTTCACACTCCCAGGTGTATCCGTCCCTTTAATCTGATTGGTTTACGAGTAAATCGTCCCCCACGTGGGGTGAGCTCTTATGATTGGCTGAAACAAAGGAAGATATCTGATTGGTTGCAGATCCTTCCGTGTTAAAAAAAAACGTATTTGTGTGTATTCTGCTGGAGCTAAAAGCTGTTGAACTACCAGCTGTCCATCCTCCAGCCAGCACTGGTTAGCAGCTTTTGGCCAAGTGCAAAGTTTATTGCCTGGTGCTAACCTGGCCATAAGCTACTTTCCCTACTTCCACGATGGCTTCCGCTTAAAGGAGCATGAGGCTCCTTTTAAGAAATGAGACTCTCTAGCGCCACCCTTCACCACGACGGCCGTCGGGGGTACTGCAACCAACAGTGAAGCCGGCACGGGAGAACGGGGAGAACGTGCATGCAGCGTCATGTGACGTCATATCCGCAGGAAATTCCGGTCACAATTGCAGCACATTTTGCACACAGCCTGTTCAAGGCAACGGAGAGATACGCTAGAGGGCTCATTCACTTTGGTTTGGAACGCTTCATCTGACATTATTACTAGAAAACTTAAAACGTATACAATTTTTTATAATAAATCCTGCCTCAATCCTGCCTCATGCTCCTTTAAAGAAAAAAACAAACAAGAAAAAAAAAAAAAAAAAAAACTATATTCCTTCCTGGTGTGCATGTGTCTATTGCTTTCACCATGAGGTTATTCTCCGCACTTTAGTGACTAAGAATGTAAGCACCATTATCTGAAACATGTAGAGTCATATGAGATCAAGCCTTCAATGATTTTCATGTCACGTAGTAGGAAGGTCTATTCTCCAGAGTGAAAGCATTAATTTATACTGTTGTATACAAACCGTAGTTCACTCAAATACTTTCAGACTGCGAATGGTTCAATTAAAAGACTTGTTTTATTGTGTATATTTGCCTTTGTATATTTGGCTTTCTGAAAAGTTAGGTGAAACAATCCTTGTTCAAAGTGATGACAGTCCTTGACTTTTTTGGAAGAAAGCAAAATGCCTCAAATATGTTGACTGTATTTGAAGAATGTTGATGAAAACATTCAAAAAATATGTCAAAATTGTGAGAAATTAGATCCAACGAGGAATGCTGACGGATTTATCTGCTGTCCATTTGATTTTCACTTTGGACCTGCATGATCTCAGCTGTCCAGTATCCATACGTTGAGCCAAAGCCAAATACACAACCCAACACAGCTGTGGTGTTATGGAAAGGATATTACGTTTTATTTTTATTTTACCCTGTTTACTAACACAGCTATAAAAATGAAGATTCTGTGTGGGAGCCTTTAGGGACCCCAAAAACTGTTTCCTCTTGAAAGACTAAACAGACCCTGTGTGAAGTGAGTCTCCAGTGCCATTGACAGCTAATGCAAGGCCATTAGTGTGTGTGTTTGTCTGTGTGTCCGTCCTAGAACCTCTTCATGCTTTTAAGACACTCCTGAAGATTCTTCAAGGCTGCACATACACACAATGTGCAGCCGGCCTTTGTGTGTGTGTGTGTGTGTGTGTGTGTGTGTGTGTGTGTGTGTGTGGCTGTTTATCTGTAAGTGTATTTATGAAAGGCTACTTGCTGGTCTTTAAGGAAGCTTTCCAAAGTTGGAGACAGGCAGCCAGGACATCAAACCTGGTCATTAAAGAGGCTTTCACAGAAATAAAGAGGCAGGTGATGAAGATGATGATGATGAGGAGTAATTAGGAGAAGATGAGAGGCAATGGATTCACTGCTTTTATCTCTTTAGCTCTTAAAGGTTAAAAGAAGGTCAGAAGAGTTTGAAGACAGTGAAAAAGAGGAGACAGGTAAAGAAGGAAGAAAATTATCATTTCCAAAGGTAGGTAGGTAGATGATAGATAGATAGATAGATAGATAGATAGATAGATAGATAGATAGATAGATAGATAGATAGATAGATAGATAGATAGATAGATAGATAGATAGATAGATAGATAGATAGATAGATAGATAGATAGATAGATAGATAGATAGATAGATAGATAGATAGATAGATAGATAGATAGATAGATAGATAGATAGATAGATAGATAGATAGATAGATAGATAGATAGATAGATAGATAGATAGATAGATAGATAGATAGATAGATAGATAGATAGATAGATAGATAGAATAAGTTGTCTCAGGCAGTGAGATGTTGCTCGTATATTACATCACAGCTATAAATCTTGATTTCTCTCATTGATCACAAACAGGTTCTGCAAATACAATTTCAAATCTAAAAGCTAATGCACAAAAAAGCTTAAAAAAAATCAATTTTTATTCCACTAAAGCTGGCCCATATTGCGAGAAAGTAGACAAAAATCAAAGCTGATATGTACATTTTCCTGTGAAATCATTCCTTTCTGGCACGGTGTAACGAAGTTCGAGAGAACATAAAGCACATAGTTTTTCTTGTTTTTTTTGGGGGGGGTGTACAGCATTGAGATGTAGCAGAAGTTTAGACCATTAGATTTATTACCCATGGGCCACAAGGAAAAAAAAAAGGCATGATGGGAAAGTGAAGCATCCTGTCTAAAAGAGATTAGAGACGTGTGGGGCCTCCTCGGTGGGTGAGGTCATGGCCAAAATAAATAAATAAACAAAATAATTATAATAGATCTGATCTCAAATTTTTGTATCAGTCTTGTCAATCTGCGCAGTTGAAAAAATTAAATAAATAAAATGCATTTTTTTATGATATTAAAACAGTTTTGCAATTACTACCTGAGAAAGCAAGTGCTAAATACACTGACTTTGTTTTCTTTATTTGACCATACAGACACTGTATTAGATTAAATTACATTTAGTTTTGAATACAATAGCAATGAGGTACAATAAGCTCATGCAATGTCACATTATTTATTTCTGATCCGGAGTTGTGTTTATTGTTGAAGGCACTCTTGTATCGATGGTATCAAAGTTGGACTCCTGCTTAAAGGCGTCCCAGTTTCTCAGTGAGGTTAGTCTGGATTCTACACTACGTAGATTGTGGCCAATCTACGCAGGAGATTAATAAACATCTATATTGTGATTGTGAAAATCCTCCTACTTTAAACATTACACTGGTTGATGTTCCTCAAGTAAATTTCATCAGAACCTTAAATGACATCTGATCAAAGACATTCCTGTCATGGTTTTGAGTTTATATTAGTTCCTGATGACTTTGAAAGTCTGTGTCCTTGTGTTTAGCTATAAGTTTGACTTTCCTTGTTTCCATCTTCCCTGATTGTTTGCACCTGTGTCTCGTCAGTCCTGCAAGTATGGCCGTTTCTTTATTTGCGCTTTTGTTGTGTTCTTGTGAAACGTCGTCACCTGCAGTCAAAGTGGTGTTCCAATCTCAAGAATGCAAGTACAGAAGAAATACTTGGATGTGATCTTGCTCGGCCCATTTTGTCGAGGATGCATCCGACGTCATGTTAGCCTGTTAGCTCACATCTGATGTCACCACGAACACAAGAACGCTGCCATCCCAATTGCAGAAAGAAAGAGATGTGTTGTCACATCCTCCAAAACATGTTCTCCCGAATCGTACTTACAAGTACAGACTTCTCAAGAACGCAAAATATCCCTTCCTCCCGGCTGGTCAGTACTGTTTTGTTCCTTATGTGTACTTCGTTTAGTTTCCTTAGGTGCCTTGTTTAGTTTGTATGTGGTTTTCTGGATTTTTGGTTTGCCCCAAGTTTCAGTTTTGAGTTTAGTTTAATTTGATTGATTCTTTTGTATCCCTGAAGTACTTTTGTTTAAATAAATTACCTTTTTCAACCACTCATGCTGCTTCACTCTCGTACCTTTAGTTCCTGCTACAATATCTGAATTGTGACAACTCCATTTACTTAGTTACTGTAAATCATGAAGGGAACTCTTTTTCCCCAGTGTTGATGTTACTTATTTACAAAGGTGCATTATAATAACCAGAAATGCAAATACATCAAGCACAACATACCACAGTAAAGCACTAATCAATTAGTAGATTGAATTTAAATTGAATTTAAAAAGGCAGATACGTAAGAAAGAGACATATTTAATCTTCTACACCTTCAGAAGAGTCGTAGATGGGACGAGGGAGTTTGCCCGACCAGTCTACATGTGTTTGTAGACTTGTAGACTTGGAGAAGGCATTTGACTGTGTCCCTTGGGGACTCTTTTGTGGGGGTTCTTCAGGAGCATGGGGAGCTGGATTTTTTATACTGGCTGTTGGGTCCCTGTATATCTTGTGTCGGACCTTGGTCACATGGTCAGTTGTAAGTAAAGCTTGTTTCCTGTCAGGGTTGGACTTCCCATTGGCTGCGTTTTACGTTTGTGGAGAGAATATTTAAGTGCAGCCGAGACAGGCTGGGGGTCCGTTTTGATGACCTCAGGATCGGGTCTCTGCTTTTTGCAGATGATGTGGTTCTGTTGGCTTCATCAGCCCAAAACCCACAACTCTCACTGGAGAGGTTCACAGCTGAATGAGGCGTCTTGTTCATGAGTGAGGGAAGAATGGAGCGCAAGATTGACACGCAGATCAGCGCAGTGTCCACAGGGATGCAGACTCTGCATCGGTCTGTAGTGGTGAAGCCGAAGCTCTCAATTTACCAGTCTGTCTACATTCCTACCCTCACCTATGTTCACGAGCTGTGGGTAGTGACAGAAAGAATGAGATTGCGGATACAAGTGTTGGAAATTAGTTTCCTCCACAGGATGTCCTGGCTCTCCCTTAGAGATGGGGTGAGAAGCTCGGTCATCCGGAAGGGGGTTCAGAGTCGAGCTGCTGTTCCTCCGCATTGAGAGGAGCCAGATGAGGTGGCTCAGGCACCTGGTGAGGATGAATCCTGGACACCTCCCTGGTGAGGTGTGTCCCACTGGCAGGAGATCCTGGGGAAGACCCACTGGAGGGACTATGACTGCGTTTACATGCAGTCAATAACCCTTTTAAACCCTGAATATTGGCAATAACCCGAATTTGCACGGCCATCTAAACACCAATAACCCCTTGAATAACCCGAATTTGCTCATATTCCGGTTTTTAAAAACCTGAATATGAGCCCTAAAACCCGGATATTTGGTCATGTAAACGCCAAACGGAATATCCCCATCAAACGGAACATGAATTTGTTTTCTGCGCATGCTCTGTTCACAAGGAATCTTGGTCCTTTGAGTCCAGGAAGTTCTTATAAACACGGAGAAACGCAAAACCACGCTACACTTTTGGAGTGAGGAGGAGACTAATCACTTCATAAATGTAATGAAGGATATGAACATTTCTGCATTTGTAGACGGTAGAAAGTACCGGGAAAGAAGATTTACAAGAAGGTGAGCGAAAAGTTGCACGAAGCAGCATTTGTTTTGAATTTGGATACAGGAAGAAGAAGCGGAAATTACGGTAATTGCGTCATCACGTTCTCCGTGCGTCGCTGGTTTGATCCAGATATCCCGAATGATTAATTACCATGTAAACAGGGATAACCCTGTTAGCTCATGCATGTAAACGGAATATTCCAAATGTTTCAGTAACCGGAATATTAGCAATAACCCAAATTTTGACTGCATGTAAACGTAGTCTATTTCTCTGTTTCTCAGCTGGCCTGAGAACATCTTGGGATCCCCCCAGATGAGCTGGACGAAGTGGCCCCGGAAGAGGGAAATCTGGATTCCCTGCTTAGGCTACAGCCCCCATGACCCGACCTCGGTTATATGTGAAGAAGATGGATGGATGGATGGATGGATGGATGGATGGATGGATGGATGGATGGATGGATGGATGGATGGATGGATATATTCAATGATCAAATCAAGTTTACTACCATCATATCCACACAAAACAAAATTGGAAAAGGATCCAAAACTACATTTTTTGACATCCTGCATGCTTTAAAAAAAATAAAACACCCAGGTTTTGGCATCTAGGCTCTGATCAAATCAATCCATATTAATCAAACATACATGGATTTATGATTACGTAGAGACTTCCACTCTCCAGAGAATCGGAGCATGAAACGGGAAGCTAGAGAGGAGGTGAGATTTTAAGAACATCAGGGAGCTTGGTGAGCAGGAACATCAGAAGGAATGTAAGAGATCTTGCTCTTTAAATATACAGATGAATGAGATGGATTTGCTGGAATAAATAATGCAGAAGGGTGAAAGCAAGCATAAAATGCTGTTCAGGATGGCTGCCTGAACTAGCTTCCAGGGTGTCGCCTCATAGTGTTCTAGGGACTGTAAAGGCCATGGCAAATCCTTCAGCTTATACGTCATAAGGTTGGCCAATATGGCTGTGTTTAACATCCCTATGCTGATTGTTGTAGACTAAATCTCCTTATGATTTTCAGCATTTTCACTTTTAATGGAGGCTGAGGAGGTTATTAGCATGTTTAATTTGCTAGTTTTTTTATCCATATTTGACCTTGAAACCTTCCTTTACATTGCAAACTAATAAAGCCTGAAATGGTTGTCACAAATGGCACAGAATAAAGACAACCCATTGAACTTTTCTCAAATTGTTGAAAAAAATCTTTCACCTTTAATTTTATTCTTTTTCATGATGACTTTAGCGCCTACTCACTCAAACATTTACAGTAATTGAAATTTTGCTCAGAGGTGCCCAAACTGCTACAGTATACTGTCAGATTGTACTGAAAACCAATTTAACTCTTTCTTACTGTGTTTCAAGAAACAAAGAGTTGAAGGCAGCCTGATCAGACTTTCTGTACTCGTTTATGCGATAACGTCTTGTCCTTTCAGCCAGCCGTTTCAGTCAGCAGTGGTAAGCAGAGCCATTTATATTTATTTGAGTTCACTATTAAAGCTTCTGCTGGTAATTACAGTCAATAATATTACCTCTGACAAATTTACATTGTGCAAGGTTCTCAGGCTCAGGCTCAGGCCTTGAGTGTGACATATATACTCATTCCCCCTCTTCCCTGTTTGTGCATCTTTGCACTTTTGGAGGTGAAAAACTTATGAGGCAACAGGGAAAGTTTGAAATGAGGGGTTAATGAGAAGTAGAAAAGGGCTGAGGGGTATTTTGAGCTGGTGCAGAAAGGCTGTAGGGTGGATGTGAGGGCTCACTTCAAAGAGTGGAGGTTAGTGGTCAGCAGAGGTGTCAAGTAACAAAGTACAAATACTTCGTTAGCTTACTTAAGTAGAAATTTTGGTTATCTATACTTCACTGGAGTAATTATTTTTCAGACGACTTTTTACTTTTACTGCTTACATTTTCACACAATTATCTGTACTTTTTACTCCTTACATTTTAAAAACAGCCTCGTTACTCTATTTAATTTGGGCCTTTAAAAAAAAACTATCCAGTTAAATTGCTCCATCCGGATAGAGTGAATTTGGTTGTGGTTGTTTCAGATGTTCTTGTCCAGTTTTGTTCTTACATCCGTTCCCTCAGATTCCTGCAACTAAACTTGGATGTTCATTCCAATAAAGGTTAGGATAAATGATAACATGCCTCTGAAGTTTGACTTTTTGCACCATTACAATACTTATAGGCAACCAGTCATCATATCTCCTGCTCTCTGAAACACATGTTAATGCTCAATAGTACACATATATGGTTCTTTAATATATTTGCATTATACTAAGATGCATTCATTTTCAATGGCTTTTGTCCTTAATGGCTTTTTTTCCCCCTTACATTACTTTTACTTTTATACTTTAAGTAGTTTTGAAACCAGTACTTTTATACTTTTACTTGAGTAAAAAACTTGAGTTGATACTTCAACTTCTACAGGAGTATTTTTAAACTCTAGTATCTATACTTCTACCTGAGTAATGAATGTGAATACTTTTGACACCTCTGGTGGTCAGTGATCAGAGGAAGAAATAATCTGAAATACAAGAAAAACAAGGCAAATTTGGAAAGGAAAGTCTAAAAACAATGTGACGGGAAGATGAGGATTTAGAAAAAGGAATGAGAAAGAGAGGGCAGCAGGGAAGAGAAGGGGAGAGAGTCAGCTTATTGATCGAGCAGACCTGTCGGCAGCCAGACAGCCAGGAAGACGTCCGTCCTTGTGCTGCCACTCTCTGGCTTGCAGACACCTACCCCCAATCCCCTCGCGCGGCGGTGGCGTCAGACCAGGGAACCGTGTGTGTGTGTGTATTGGGTGGGTGCCCTCCAGTGTGCATGCTGTACAGTATAGCGGTGGTGTATTTGGCATTTAGCATTCATCCACAATGGATGTGTAGGCTGTCGCGCCTGTGCAGTCGGCCTGTCTGTCTGTGCCAGGCGACTTCCAGGGCCTCAGGTGCAGAGTGTCTTCTCCTCTGTGGAATTAACTAGGTTGGAGTCAGGAAACTAATCTCACGCTCCCTGTCGCACACAGGCGTATCTCAGGAGTATGGATTTTATCAATACAAAGAGCATCCTGCGCAGAGGCAGTAATCAGAGCTGTAGCCTCTTCTTGAAGAGCTGCTGTCAAACACCCCCCGTAAACCCCCTCCCCCTCCTCCCGAGCACTCACATGCCCATTTAGGATTTAGTTCAGAGATAGAATTCCTTTCCTGGACAAGAAACATGATTTCCCGTGAGCAAGGAAAGGAAGCTTTGGAAGCTGCAGCTGATCTGTACTTTTTACAATAGGAAAAAAGTAATACACTGTATCGGAAGTGGAATCTCGACTGTCAATATTTTAATATAGACTTATAAAATAAGAGGCTTTGAAAGGAAAAATATACTTCACGCAGTCATAGATTGTGGGGTTTTATCTCTTTGAAAGTGAAGTATTTTCAGCTTTTTTTGTGTTAAATCACCAATGAAATGTGCATCAACATTTTTTAAATTAAAATATTGAATTGTACTTTTTTTTAAATCGATATATAACGACGTGCAATATGAAAATAGTAAAATAAAAGTCCCAAAAACATCCCAGTCTGGTATCTTTTACATGCAGATATTCTTTATAACGTGCAGTTTTCTCAAGGATCCTCTTTTTTAGCACAAAGTTGGTCTTCAGAAAACTATTCACCGCGAGGTTTGACAATAATTCAGAGATATGGGGCATTTTTGTTGTTGGCAGATTGCTATTGAATTGAACAAATGGAATTTCTGTCGCCTCCACTGTATGAAGGATGAGGCAGAAATCTGACCAAACAAAGGCAAAAACTATCTGCATGAGCACAGAAATGTGAGCAAATATGGATTTTTTTTCTTTTGTAATTCAGGTGAAGTGAAGTGCAAAGCCAACGTAAATGTACTTGAGACTCCTTTTCCAAACCTGCTTTACTACTGTTTGCATCAAAATGTGTATGAAGAGTGTGTGCGATTATCTATATTGGCAGTTATATAATTATTTTACTTTAACCCGCCTCACGATATCAAATATTTCTATTCTGCGGCCGAAATTACAGGGTCAATTTGATATATTGAGGGTCCTCCTCTCTGTCTTCCTGTCTTTCTGTCCGTCCATCCATTTCAGCTGTTCCCTTTGTTCCACCAAATCCAGAGAGCTGAGAGTTGACCTGAGAGGTCAGATAATCAGATGCTCTTCTCGGTGACCGGCACTAACCTGCAGTTCAGGGGGAAAGTGTGCTGTAAGACCATGCCCATAGAAACACAAGCCCATATAATACCGGCATGCTGTGATGCTGTAAGGCTAATAATTGAAGCATTGTAGGATTCAAAGAAAAACGTGTTGCTGCAGCTACCGTGCTGAACCTGCAGAGACAGAGAGACAACGAAATAAACCTTAATGGGATAAATTTGTTTGTGGAAAAGACATTTTTTTTTTTTTAAAAAGCAAAAAGAAAACATGTACAATTTTATGGGACAAAAGGTTTTTTGTAGTTTTTTTATATTTTTCTATCTGAACTCATTTTAAAGCACAATACCTAAAGTAGCGAGTCTGAGGCATAAATATAGATTTAGCTACTCTTTGAAACACATGAATTACATTTAGATAAAACCTTCTTATCTATAAAACAAAGTTTTTTGAACGCTGGAGGAAGCGTTAATGTTGCTATGTAGCTGCATTAGGGCAAATATCCACCCCGACATAATGGCCAGACAAAAGCAAAAACACAGCAGAAAATGGAGGAGACAGACAGGTAAGTGTAAGTGAAGGAAAGAAAAGGGGGAGAGAAAAAAGCAATGCGTGTAGAAAGAGGATGAATCTGACTTCTCTGGGTAAATTGGACTTCCCTGCTTTCTCTAATTCGTGTTTCAGAGCTTGCTGCATTGATGGGGAGATGGAGAGGGTGAAGAGGGAGAGCGGGAGAAGAAAGGATGGGAAAAAGGAAGACAAATCCATGCAGGGGAAGAGCAGAGGGAGACTGCGGCCGCTCTCCCACAGGCAGACAGCAATCAATAAATCAATAGGAAACTGTGGTTGGCTGGAGAATGGCTGGGGCTGGGAGGATGGAGGATGGAAAAGAGAGAGACCTGAATCAAAGTAGCTCCAAGATGGATGGAGCGAGGAGAGGAAGGGTGAGGAGGAGGAATGGAGGGAAGCGAGGTGGGGATGTGGAGAAGGATGCAGCCTATGAGGGGAGGAGTGCACGGAGGAGAGCTGGATTTAGCGAGAGCTGTAAAGGAAAAGTAGGTGGAAGTCCAGCGGGCTGTTGGGGTCCCCTCCCGGCCCGGCCTGCAGCACATCCTGCACCAGCGCTGCCGTGATTGGGCTTGGCACTGGCCGATGCCCCGCTGAGGTCTGCCCAATGAGCCCAGTGAAGCGCGGCTGTATCTGGGGCCCAGGAAAAGCCTTGGGCCCCCTCTGCCCGCTGGGTGCAGCCCGGTTGACTGGCCGGCTGCCTGGCTGGCTGCCTGCTGGCTGCCTGACTGGCTGGGCATCGATCTCAGTGGGCTGGAGAGTACAGCTGGACGCACACTGAGTGCTGGGGCTAAATCTGGCTCAGGCTCAATCAACGTTTGCACCTGTCTTTTCCAAAGGGAATTAAACGTAGTAGATAGAGAGAAAGAAAGAGTAATGGTGTGTGTGAGCACGTGTGTGTGTGTGTGTGTTTAGGTCTCAACCCCGTGTGTGTGTTGTAAGGTTAAGTTTTGAAGGTGCAGTGGGGGTGGTGGGTTTGTTAGGAACATGGTGGTTTTGTCATTAGTCAACAGGGTTTTACTGCAGCAGCTGAGGATACAGTTTGTGTGTGTTTGTAATGTGCGTGAACGCTGCTTATCTACAGTACACAGGACTGATGTGCAAATGCTAAGATGACAAACAACAAGCAGATAATGGCTCAACTTATACCAGGCATATTGTTGAAATAAAATACCAGATAGATAGTGAGATTGAATATTTTTCTCTTGAACTCCTCCCCCAAAAGTTGTAAAATACAGAAAGAAAAACAACAGAATTTACTTTACTTATTTTCTAGTTATCATTACGATACTTGTTCAATTAGTTTTTTGTTTTTTTTTCTAAAAATACATTGTAGATTTTATTGGACGATAAAAAGACAGGTGTCAAGATCACTGCAGACTCTCATATTGTTTTTACACTTTAAATGAATACACTTTTCCTTTTGTCTGTTGTTTTATTTGGTACTAGTTGTAATATTTAAGTATTTAATATTTACAGTAGTGTCGATCCACAAATTTGACTTTTTTTCAAAGTTGAGTAAAATCTTTGTGCACACACACACACACGCACGCACGCACGCACGCACGCACGCACGCACGCACGCACGCACGCACGCACGCACGCACGCACGCACGCACGCACGCACACAAATCAACTTCAAAAACTCAAATAAAATGTCATTGTAAGATTAACGTAAAAGACTCTGTGGCCGGCTGTGTGCAGCCAATACAAATCTAAATGTGATGTAAATATGCATAACAGTCTCCCAAAGAATAACATGGACCCTTGTTTTTGTAGCTTAGCAGCAAAATATCACGTCATACACGCCTTTAAAATGCACCATGGATCAACTGTAAGCCTAACTTTGCTGCAGGTGTCCACATGTAGGCAGCCTAATTTTATTCAAAATGATCATGTGATGAGAGATTGGAGCTTGTAATTTGATTTTGTCATATAGTTTCCTGTTTGTAACTTGTACTCTAAGAAGAGACTGTAATTCACCGAGAGCGTGCTCACGTCACTGACTGGGAGGGAGCGGGGCTAAATGGCTAAAATAATTATTTGCAGTTGGATAGAGACAAAGACAAGCCCTGATTTAATTTCAAGTTTGTAAATAAAGAAAGAATTATGTTTCAGCTGTAAATGTAACAATGTCCAGGGGTGACTATTCTGATCTTAAATAGTTGACATCATACTTATTAATACCTATTGGACAGTTGATATTTACAGTAGATTACAACAGGATGTCTGACCTCGATTAGCACTCAGAGCTTAAATACATTTTCTTGAGGAAGATCATGATAAATCATGTGGGGAAAAGCTAATTGTATCAAATCAATTAATACATGGGAGTGGTCTATGGCGGCTGTCAGAGATAGTTTATGGTCCAAATCAACTTATAGAGTGACATGGGTGTTGTGACATAGTAAGATATATCATATACATTAAAATATGTTCTCTCTATTACAGAAACTCAAATCTGAATCACATTTGTTTCAACCTGCTAGAAACGAAGCATAAAAATAAATGAAAAAGAATAATCAAGAACAAAATTAAATGGAAAACCGTTCGCCCTTGTTCATTTCCGAAAATCTCACGGTCGCCCCCTCGAGCAACCAGGAGCCCTGAGAGTGAAAGTCCTCGCTCTTTTAGGCATTACATGCTTGAACTGTATGAATGAATAAAGGACACAAAAGGCCACATAAAAAAACAATTTCTAACATTCCTCAAATTAATTAATACATATTTCTTCACTCTTCTGCAAAATATAATTTTTTTAAGACGGTGTTCCAGGTGGATGTACAGACTTTCATTTGACCTCAGTGCATTTTAATTCTTATGTTTAGAAAGAGATAAGGTGCAATTGAAGCATCAGAAAGTGGCATCTGAGACAAACCCAACCATATTAGCCGGCTCTGAGCTCTGGGATGTTCAAAGCTATTGTCAATAGTCACCGTGCAGTTAAGTTGTTTGCATCGATAGGCTCCTAAATAGCTTTCGGCACAGTCCTTATAAACTGTGATCAGACTTATAATTATCACTTTCCAGAACCTTGTTAACTGGAACTGAGAGCTTACTCTATTCTTTGTATTTGTCTTGACTTGTCCTGGCGTACGCCACCTTTTTAAAATCCTTTCTCCTCCCTTCACCTTGTTGCTTTTTCTCCTCCCTTTGACCTTTTCTCTTCTCTCCTCTCATTCTCTCCTTTCGTTTCTTTTCTAGCTTCTTCTTCCCGTCCTGTTCCGCATCCCTTTCCCTTTCCCTTTCCTTTCCTCGTCTCTTCTCTCTTTTCGTCTTCTCTCCCCTCTGGGGTCCCATCCTGGAGAGACTTCTCCCACCCAGACACAGATGGCCCCCCAGATCAGATTTATCCAGGCCAGTAGGGCCCTCTGCAAAAGGTCACTCTCTTAAAAGCTGCTCGATCAATGGTCCGACTCATAACAGCCGTGCTTTTTCCCCCAGATCGCCCTCTTTTCTGTGTTTGACCGCATGTGTGTGTGTGTGCGTGTGTTTCTACATGTGTCCTGTTGTAGGTGTGTGTGTGTGCCTTTATTCATGCGCACACCTGCCTGTGTATATGTGCAGTTTCCTGGACTGACAGAGACAAGGGCCCTCGGTGTTAGCAATCGAAGACAGAGCTCTTTAATGACCTCTCCCACCTCTAATAGTGCAACCTTTTTGAGGCGCTACTAAATATTTCAGCGAGTCATTAGCTCATTACACGTCATTAACTACAGCCGCCAGGATTAGCTGCGAGACTTTTAGCAACTTCTCTGTGAGAAATCAATAATTGGCAGACACTTCTAATCACCAGGATCATCTGTATGTGGATATCAGTAATGAACACAACCGTGTATCTTTCTCTTCATAGGATATGTTGGGAACCCTTATAGATATTACACCTGTTTTAGGTTTTCTCGCATGGATAGGTAAACAGAAAAGGTCTTGCTGCACAAACGTACATTTGTCAGGACTCGGCTAGGTTTGGCACGCCGTTGATGCCCTGATTTGAAAAGGATTTCTTTTTTTGAAATTCTCTTTTTATTTAGAACATACGACGGAGTATTAGGGCCAAACTAATACAAAAAAAAAAAAAAGGAAATTACGAGAATAAAGTCATAATATGAGAATAAAGTCGTAACATTACGAGAATAAAGTCATAATTTTGCGAGAATAAAGTCGTAATAGAATAAAGTCGTAATATTACGAGAATAAAGTCGTAATATTACGAGAATAAAGTCGTAAAATAACGAGAATAAACTCGTAATTTATGAGAATAAAATCGTAGTATTATGAGAATAAAGTTGTAATATTATGAGAATAAAGTTGTAATATTATGAGAATATAACTTATGAGAAGTCTAACAGGAAGAGCATCTTCTCCCTGTGTTAAAATGAGGAATATTGAGCATCTTGTGAAGTTCTATTTATATATTTATAATATATTTAATATTACGACTTCATTCTCGTAATATTACGACTTTATTCTCGTAATGTAACGACTTTATTCTCAAAATATTACGACTTTATTCTCAAAATATTACGACTTTATTCTGGTAATATTATGTCTTTATTCTCGTAATTTTACGACTTTATTCTCATGTTATTATGACTTTATTCTCGTAATTTCCATTTTTTTTGTTGGTCTTAGTTTGGCCCTAATACTCCGTCGTAAGAACAGCAGTATTCCATCTTACACGTTTATACATTCAATCTTTAACTTAAATGATTTTGTCCTTACTGTCCTGTCCTGTACAGGCATTTTTTATGAATAGTTATTGGAAACACTAACCGAAAGATAAAAAAAAAAAAAAAAAAAAAAAACAGGGAGCGCACCCATGTTTACAATCATTACATCACATAAAAAAATAGTTCACATGAAATCAGATGTGATTGGTTTCACATACTCAGTCCATTTGGACCAGATCTTATAAAAGTTTTCTTTCTCAACCTTGAGGGAGGAAGAGATCTTGTCCATAACATAGATCTCGTAGATCAGTCGTCGATAGTGGGGGGTTCTACTTTTAACCATTTCCTTGTAACACATTTCTTACTGGCTGCCAACAGTATAGTCAGCAGTTTTTTGTCTTTTACATTCCACGTTTCAAACATTATGTCTCCCAAAAAATAACTTGAAAAGGATTTTTAAAGGAAAGAGCCTTCGGTTTTGTCTCACCGCATCTGAGTTCCTTTGAAAACTATTTTTCATATTAAAAGACAGTTCAAATTGCTTTACAACCATCTATCAGAAAAACATATAAAAAGAAAATAATGAAGTGCGTCCTGCACAAGGTAATGAACCTTCTCTCTTCTTCACTTGACCGACAGATTGTAAGGAACCTTGTGAAGTTTTAAAGGTGCAACCGGTCATGGGGCTGACCCCCAATTACACTATTATACAAGTGTTGTTTTCAATAGACTGTAACTTATTAGGAAACACTTATCTTTTAAGGTCCATACCTCAAGTTCAGAAAGCGGATACTTAAAGCAATTTTTTTTTTTATTTCGGAAAACTAATGTCAAAAGCAGAGGTGGGTAGTAACGAGTTACATTTACTCCGTTACATTTACTTGAGTAAGTTTTGGGACATTTTGTACTTTTAGGAGTAGTTTTGAATCACTATACTTTTTACTTTTACTTGAGTAGATTTGTGAAGAAGAAACTGTTCCTCTTACTCCGCTACATTAGGCTACGTTGAGCTGTTACTTTTCTTTTATCACTTTTATCCGCGTACGCGTCAATCTCATGACATCACTGAGTGATTATTTGGGAAAAATATTAGTTTTTGCATGTTTTGTCACATTTACACAGACTCAAACACACACAGAGTTTCTATGAGTTCATGTTTGTTCTAGTTCTGCCTGGTTAAAAAAGAAAAGTACAAAGGCTTGAAATTTTGTGCTACTTGTGCTTAATTTATTTTTTTATTCTGTTATTTTATTTATTTTATTATTTATTAAAGTACTTGAACTTACTTTAAGATTATTTTAATTTAAGCAATTTTTTATTTTTATTACTTTTAATTTATTGTATTATTTTATTGATTTAATTTGCCTGAAGATGATTATTTTGTACTTTTGTCTGTTTGAATGGTTGTGTTAAATAAATCGGACGTTACTCAACAGTTACTCAGTACTTGAGTAGTTTTTTCCCCCAAGTACTTTTTTACTTTTACTCAAGTAATTGTTTGGATGACCACTTTTTACTTCTACTTGAGTCATGTTATTCTGAAGTAACAGTACTTTTACTTGAGTACAATTTTTGGCTACTCTACCCACCTCTGGTCAAAAGACATGAAAACAGATTTCCTTTCAAGTGAAAGTAAGCATGATCTTTTATATTTCTTAAACGGTAGTATGGTTGTAACATTATTTAGATTAAGTGGAAATTGATTTCTGTGTGATTAAATTACGCTGCCAACGAAAGTTTTCTTTCATTTGAAAATGTTGAATTAAAGCACCATAATACCGCAGTTGTTCACTGAGGGCTTTTTGTTTGCAAGGGTCATGGACCAGGTTTGAATTCTCCATCTTTGGTGGCTTTGTGTGTTGAACCTGAGCGTGCCTGCTGCCGAGAAAGGAGCCGAGAAGCTGTTTAAAGCAACCATGAAACCTCTTTGACACACTTTAGGAGTCACTTAACAATGGGCACGGTGTGTGTGGTTAAGTGTGTGACTAATTTCCTTTAACACAGTGTGAGATTGAGAGACTCGGGGCTGGAGGAGGGTGGGGCGGTCGCTTGTTAAGAAGGTCAGAGGTCATCTCCTCTTGAATAGACCCAGAAATCCCCAATTAATTACACAAACACACATGCAAACAGAAACACTTGCCGGCACACGGATGTGTCAATGAACACATACACTTGCAAGGAGAATTAGGGGAGTTTATTATAGGCTGATACATTTTCTTAGATCCGCTGTTGGGCATACCAAAGAGGAACGCCGCCTCGGTAAACAGTTTGGGGGGTTACAAGCACAGGCAGCAACGATGTTGTTTTGGTCTGGCTCCAGCAACGAGACCATGTATCACTCCCTCATCGCCCGCTCCTCCTGCCTTATTTAGCAGGGGTTAAGTCTGAATCAGCTAAAACTTTAAACGCTTTTATCATAAAGAGGAAGTACAATTGCTGTCTTTGTTGTCCATATGTCTTCCCGTCTGCTGGGCTGCACTGTTAATTTGGACCGTGGACACATTTGCTCAGCAAAATCTGCTCATCACAGTAATTAATAAGTGCGACGTGATCTAATCTCAGTCAAGACGGAGAGCCAGTTTAGGGGAGAGTATAAGATATCAGATGTAAGTTACCACACAATCAAAATGCTACGTTTTATCCGATATATGAATTCCAAACAGCGGCAGCAGTTGTTTTACTCTCACTTGCACAGACCGCTTTCAGTGTCAGAGGATAGTGGAAGACTTATTGAGCTTGAGTGCTCTCACATGATGATCCAATGTGGCACTTCTGTCCATGCAGGTAATTATCACTGAAGAACCATCTTGCAATGAGGTATAGAATAAAGGCCAGACAGGAATTCACATCGTTATCGTGTCAAAAAAAAAAATGCGGTCATGTTAAATTATTAATGTGTGGCCAGGCGTTCACTGCAAATACAATTAGGACTCACACATTCTGCATGCACATGATATATCTGGTTGCTTTGATAATACTTGAAATGATTCACTTTTTGCACGACGTGAGCCAAACCTCCTCATAAACCACATATTACTATCCTTGACTGTGCAGCACCTGCTTTCCTGCAGAATTTCAGTCTTTTTTTTGCTGTTTTACACCCTCCATCTCTCCCTCCTCCCATGCTCATTTCATCTGCAGGCCCATCCCGGCATCCACTCCAACAATATTTCACATCCTGATTTATTTTGGTCCTGGAGTCATGTGACCCTAAATATTGTAACTGACCCTGGGTGTATTGATCCCCCCGTGTCGGCCAGCACAGCAACTTCCTGCCTTATAACGACCCCGTGAAACCCTCCGTTATCTATCATTATCAACATCATCATTTAGGAAAAAGAGCTTTGAGCTTCATTTTTATCTGTTTGTCTGTGTGTATTTATCTGTATGTGTGGAGTACCTTACTGTGTGTACGGCAGTGATGATTTTTTATTTTTTTTTAACACTCATTTCTGCATTTCTGCTGCACCCAAATGAGCTTCAATGTTTATCTGCGCACATTTGTATGCATTTTTGTTTATTTAATGGTATGTCTGTGTGTGTGTGTGTGTGTGTGTGTGTGTGTGTGTGTGTGTGTGTGTGTGTGTGTGTGTGTGTGTGTGTGTGCGTGTGCGTGTGTGTTTTAGTGTGTCGGGAAGCTGCTAATGATGCCATTTTGCCAGAGGTGTGAGGAAAAAAACTCCTGTCACTGTTGTAATGAGGGGTATTTATATCACTTACTTGGGCGTAAAGCACTCTGATCTCCTCATCTCATCTTCTTTTTCCTCACAAGACAAGTGTGTTTGTGTTGCATTTGTATGCACAAACTACGTGGAGCCAAACTACATTACAGTGGCTGTGTGTGTGTGTGTGTGTGTGTATGTGTGTGTGTGTGTGTGTGTGTATGTGTGCGTGCGTGCGTGTGTGTGTGTTTGTTGAGCAGCATATCAATAGGTAATCTGTAGGTAAAAGGATAGAAAGTGTGCAATATCTTATGAACGCAGCACAAAATGGTGTGAGCGTCCGTGTGTCAGAGAGATAGGAGTGTGTCGAGGGTTGGACGACGAGACAAAGAGAGTAAATTGAAAGGAAATGATGAGCGATGAGTCTGTGTTGCACATTAGTGATCTGCTTTCTTCTTCCTTTTTCCCCTTTTCACTGTGATTGTCTACTTCCTTGGACCTCACTGTATGTTTGTGTAGCCTTGGTGTGCAGTTTCATTCCAAGTGTGACATATCAAAATACACTTTGAGACGTGTTTACATCTTTTGACCGGTGGCCGTAAGAAAAAATATATGATTATGTGTGTGTGTGTGTGTGTGTGTGTGTGTGTGCGTGTGTGTGCGTGTGTATGTAGACATCCACTTCTACCGTTAAAGCAATGGATGGTCAGTGAGTGTACATGTGTGAATTGAGGTGGTGGAGGGTGGTGGGGGGGTGAGGCCGTATCCATGGTAACACCTTACAGCCACCCCTACTGGGTCCTAAAAGACAAAGCCTCTCTCCCTCTCTCTCTCTCTCTGTTACACACACACACACACACACACACACACACACACACACACACACACACACACACACACACACACACACACACACACACACACACACACAAGGAACGCTACAGGGCCAGCTGAGCCAGATCAATATTTCTCCCCATTTAAAGAACAAAATTCAGTGAATGGCTTTTCAGCGACCAGACTGCAGCCGTGCTTTAGACCTTGGTTTTTTTCTTTTTTTTTACACTAAACACCCAATCTGCAAAGTGATTTTTCTTTTATTTTGAACCCAAGAACAATTTCTGCCCCAAAACTGTTCCTTTTCTTTCATTTCCCTGGATTAATAGATCTGTTCAGCCCCGGCTCGGACCTCTGTTTCTCCCTCCGTCTTTGTGTCTCTCTCCCTCATCTGTCTCTCACTTTATTTCCCATCTTTTTTACTTCTATTCTCTTCGCCGTCCCTGTATCTTGCACTTCCTCTCCCTTTTCTCTCTCTCTCCCCTGCGTGAGTGACAGGGTCAGATTGCATTCAGCATCCTCACTCTTTGTCTCCCCCCGTGGCTGACCACAGCTCCGGCCCCCCAACAGGTCGCCCTGTGCTCCCCTGGGGCGTCCGACCCCATCTCTGGAGCTGAAGGGCTGGACTGCCCTTGGCCCCGTTGGCTGCGTGGAGTCTGAGGGGAGGGAGGAGGTGGGGATCCTTTTCTGCTGTTGGAGGGGGAAATGGAGGAGGGCTCCCTCTAGCACCGTTCTGGAGCAACAACAGAGGATTCATTTAGACCCAATAATGCTGGATGTGCCATTATTGATATATGACTTCCGGAGACCCCTGCACCACCCCCATAGTAACAAAGCACCAAAACAAATGACAAAAAAGCTTTAATGCCATAATCATTAAATAAATAAAATGGCCCAATGTTGTCAAAATGAGACATAAAGTTAGGATTGAGGGTGTTTTTAATTTTAGTAGATACTAAATAATAAATATTCAAATAAAAGAAGTGCTTCCTGTGTATTATTTCATACATTAGGCTTTACAGGATTTAAACGAACAGGTCCTTCTTGTGCCATAGCATAATTATATACAGGACTGTCTCAGAAAATTAGAATATTGTGATATAGTCCTTTATTTTCTGTAATGCAAAAATGTCATACATTCTGGATTCATTACAAATCAACTGAAATATTGCAAGCCTTTTATTATTTTAATATTGCTGATCATGGCTTACAGCTTAAGAAAACTCAAATATCCTATCTCAAAAAATTAGAATATTCCGGGAATCTTAATCTTAAACTGTAAGCCATAATCAGCAATATTAAAATAATAAAAGGCTTGCAATATTTCAGTTGATTTGTAATAAATCCAGAATGTATGACATTTTTGTTTTTTTAATTGCATTACAGAAAATAAACTGACATGTTGTTTAACAGATGTCAAACAAAAAGCCAAGCTATCCTTGGAAACAGGCTACAGATGATCGGAGTGCCCCACTTCTGAAGATGCTATGGGATGTAGCCGAGCCTCCTTCAGTTTGATAACCTGGAAACTCGTCTGGATGTGCCTGAGCTTTGTAAATATCTGGATTTCATGAGACGCATCGGTTCTTCAAACAGAATGACTCATTAATTCTCGATTTTGGTTGTTTTGACTCTGTAAGTGTGAATCTCTTGATCTTTTAAGGTGGCCTCTGAACGCATGATCTCAGTGGGGGAAACTGATAATTGATTTTATCAATAAACAAGACAAGGGGCCACTCGGAGAAGAGGCTGGGACTGAAGGGGACTTTACCTGAGTGGATCCATTTTCTACATAATCCTTCACAATCATCCTCCACAATCATCCTCCTGTTGTCATTGTGCTACTGGAGAGTCAATGTGACACATTTAAGATTACTTTGTAATGCTGTCATTAGATGTTAACACTCAGTGACCTGTTAAGTGCTCTTGAACAAAAGCCCAAAGAGGCTGCGCTGGCACTAATGAGAGAAGGTGCATACAAGCAGTGAAGTGAAAGTCAATCCCGTACTGCAACACATGTCACATGCGACTATGCTTTGACACAAGAAAGACAGGCATGAGCTGACAGTCTATAAAACAACAAAACATCTTTACAGGTAATTTAAAGTTTGGAGTTCAATTTTAGAAGTCTTTTAACTCATTCGATCTGTATGGAGGAGAAAAATACAGCACCAGCATGAAACTCCCTTCAGCATTCAACCAACTCTTATGGAGGCCAGGTTGCTGAAAAGTGAGCACTTTTCTTCCTTCACAAAGACCAGTTCAGATGGTCATGTTGTATGCTACTGAATGACTTTCTTCTTTTTCTTCTATTTTTTATCCTTTACACAAACCACAGCTGTCAATCGCTGTCAAATACAATGTTTTACTTGCTCTGGCAGGTTTTAGCTTATAGTGCATTGAGCATCTCAGGTAAATATAAAAGATAGACTGGTACTGTACACAAGATCTGTTATCTGTGTCAAAATGGGTTAACTCATCCATGTTTCTGCCATAACAATTATACAACCTGATCTCACAAAAATCCGTGAAATGCCCACGACTTCGCACCACTATTTTCCATGGCACCAACACGAAAATGGTATAATTCCGTGTGAGCACCACAGATATTGTACCTATACGTGATATATACACGGATTATTACATTATTATTATGTATATCTTATTCTTTATTATAGTGGCTAAGTTATGAGTTTTTGACGCGCAAGTTACTGTTTGTTACTGTCAGTTTGTAAAAGCATGTTTTTAATGCTGTTTTAACAGTGTTTTAATGGTATTTTGATGATTTTTAACAGTATTTTGACGGCGAGTATTTAACCGTGTTTTCTAGTATTTAACGTAAATTTGAGTATTTAACCATGTTGTTTGCTGTCGCCATGGAGGTGGCGTAAGTGATGTGAAATTATTATTTTTAGCAAAAACCACAAGCGTTTCCTACTTCTAACCAATCATAAGTGGTGCATTAACCTAACCAGACCTTAACCAGAGCGGCGTCCAGCCACAAAATATCAGTGGTGAGATATCGTGGGCATTTCACAGATTTTTGTGAGATCAGGTTGCAATTATAATTCAACTACTGGATAGTGTCTCAGATTTTCTTATTTTGTTTTAACTTTTGATCGCTTTGGTAATCTAGAGCAATTATTTTATTGCTAAGAAGAAAAATAAAGAAAAAATTAAACAACTAATTTCTAAGTAAGAGAAAAGCCTTGTTTCAGGAGAATTTGAAGACTATTTTAGACTATTTTGCCAGTTTTTGGAAAACTAGTCAAGTTGGCAATTGGCCATTTTTATTTAAAATAAAAGAATATGACTCGATTTTGGAATTATAAGCTCATTTCTAGAGTGGGCAGTTTTTACAGCGTTGAAACTTCACCGTAAAAATAGGAACTTGACATTTCTCACCCTAATGTTACATTTGCTTAACAAAAATAGTTTAATTGCACCAACAGTTGTCTTGTAAAATGTGGGGTTCAGTTCACATTGTTTAAATGGAAAAATGCAAAAATTGACCACAAGGGTTGTGGAATCCTTGTTTTAGCTAGGACACTGCACATAATCATTTTCACTGCTTGATTAAAAGGGGCCTCCTAAGCAACTGCAGTTTCCTTTTTAAGATTTTATGGCGCCATTGCCCTCAGGAAATGGGGCAGAGAGAGAGAGAGAGAGAGAGAGAAAGATCTTGCACCCCTAAAGCCAGTTTAAAATAAAAATATCAACTGAACTGTTGTTTTTTTGTGATCTTTCATAGTATTTAGTTTGCACAGGGTCAGCATGGAGGCGCGGCGGTTAGCAGTGTTGCCTCACGGTTAGCGAGAGTTCCTGGTTTGAATCCTGAGGTGTTTGCAGGAAGAGTTTGTGTTTTCTCCCTCTGCTTATGCTGGTTTTCTGCAGGAACTCTGGTTTTCTTCCCAAACTCCAGAAAAGATGTATGAAGCCAGCTGCTGAATTTAAATTGCCCAATGGAATGACAACACCCTTGTGGTTTTTTTTCTTGTCCCTATGGCGTGTAGACTGGTGACATGTCCAGAGTGTTATCCTGCTTTCTGCCTGAAAGGATCCGGGCTGTAGACTCCAGCAGAACCCTGTGATCCTGAATAAGAAGTGGGTATAAATAATGGATAGTTGGCACAGTTGATGTTTTTTGGCAAATTGAAGTCAACTGTTGAAAGTTTTTATTAACCTTTAAAGATAGATTTTCTGAACTAAATTGAAAAATCTTTTAAAGTAAACAAAGATAAATGTGTTTTTTCTTAAAAATGTAACTATTTGAAAACTTAGATTTGGGGCAGAGTTTTCTTGACTTTTTCATTTTTACACTGTTGCACTTGATCTGCTACTTAAATGTTCCTTTATGGTTTGTTTATTTTTACAAGCCTTCTTAAATAACAAAGCAGAAATACTTTGTTACTGTTCTCAAGCAAATGTTTCAAGTATCTGTACTTTTCTTGAGTATTCATTTTTCTGAAGACTTTTTACTTTTACTCTCAACATTTAAAGGAGCATGAGGCAGGATTGAGGCAGGATTTATGAAAGAAATTCATATATGTTTTAAGTTTTCTAGTAATAATGTCAGATGAAGCGTTCTAAACCAAAAAGAATGATCCCTTTAGTGTATCTCTCCGTTGCCTTGAACAGGCTGTGTGCTGCAAAATGTGCTGCAATTCCGGGCCGGAATTTCCCACGCTGTCCTGTGGATGTGACGTCACATGACGCTGCATGTGCGTTCTCCCCGTTCTCCCGTGCCGGCTTCGCTGTTGGCTGCAGTACCCCCAACGGCAGTCGTGACGAAGGGTGGCGCTAGATAGTCTCATTTCTTAAAAGGAGCCTCATGCTCCTTTAAACACAAACATCTGTACCTCCTCTCCTAACATTATCAAAACAGGCTAGCTGCTTTTTCTAACCTCCACAAATGAGGACACGACACAAAAGACGTTACTAACTAGATAAGTTAATCAAGTGAGTGCACGAGGGTTTGCAGGGCAACATGGAGGAAGTAAGGGATCCAGGGAGTATTGTCGAGTCCGACAATGATATAGCCGATTCGGAAAAGCAATAAATTCCCCATCCATGGCCAGGATGATTGGTGGTGAATGCTGTGTCTTGTGCAAACCTAAAACCTACAAATTTCTGATGCACAAGAATTTGCCACCTAATCTGATAAAAACACAATGTTGGTGTTTTTTCAGTTGTTCTTATTAGCTTATTTATCACTTTAGCAATGCTTTGGGAACTCTCGTCAGTTCAGTCTTGATTCATTTTAACTGGCAGAAAACTGGATCAGTCTTTGTTCCCTGTAGCAGCACTGTGCAGGTTGATAAAAGTAAGAATTATTGAAAGATTTGTTCATCATCGACGGCACAAATAAAGTTTTACCTTTTTACTGAAGTACATTTAAGACTCTGTAATTCCTTACTTTCATTTAAGGTAAAGGTGAATTTGTACTTCTACTTTTACTAGTTTTTTTTCACACAAGTATCTGTACTTCTACTAGTATAATAATACTTTTGCCACCCCTGATGTTATGTCATAAATGACAAGTTGTTAACTTAAGTATGTGTGTGTGTGGATTTCTCAGGTTTTTGTCACATTTGTTGTTGCTAAATGTAAAACCTGGGGCGTCAGATCCCTGTTAGTACAACCATGTTTTATATGCAGTCTGTAGATGACATATTGACTTGAATTAAATTGAATAATAGTTTATTGATTTCCAATGCGAATTATGTGGTTGCTGTGGAAATTACTTATATGTGAGAAAGCAAAAAAAAAAAAGTAAATTTTAAATGAAGATGAGGTAAGAAACTGTGGGATATAAGGTGTGGTTGAAATCCCTAGAGATCATGTCAACTGCTTAAAAGTGTCATGTCCGTTGCCTGGGAACAACTGAAGTGAAGACGTAACATGCAGCATCAGTAGGTAACGCAGGGGAACTCTTTCTGTAGGCAGCCTGGATGCTTAAAAGCTTATGTCCAATAATCTGGGCTGCAGAGGTGCTCCTTCACTGTCTGTCTGTGGTTAACAAGAACTGCAGCCCTCTTTCCCTACTCCTGTCGACCTTTCTGAAGTCCTTAGTCCACCTTTA
This sequence comes from Cololabis saira, assembly GCF_033807715.1. NCBI lineage: Eukaryota > Metazoa > Chordata > Actinopteri > Beloniformes > Belonidae > Cololabis > Cololabis saira. The sequence goes on along the minus strand of NC_084588.1, from coordinate 45,321,061 downwards.
TAAATCTGAAATCAACGTAGAGAGACACTGGAGTGTAGAACATGCTCCTGCAGTCACATCTTGAAAAACACAATACTCCTGCTGTCTCCTACAGCTTGAGCTCTACAAACTCATCCATCCCGGCTCCCAAGGATCTCACGCTTCACATGATGATCGATATCAACAGTCAGTGTTGTAACAAAAAAAGAAAAAAAAGGTGTGTCAGTCGAAGAGACCAATGTTTTTAAGTAACCAACAAGTCCCTTAACTACTGTTTGATACATTAATACAAAAGCATCAGGGTTTAGGCAATCGCACTGATTAAATTCTGCATTTTTGTAAATTATCGCCATTGTTGTTTGAATTAATACCCTATACACAGTACGTCCATGGTATTAGAAATGTGGCCTGTGAGAATAACAGTCACCTTTTGTTATTCTTTGTTGTGGATGAAGACATATAGCATACACTACACAATAGCGGCCAAAGCTGCAGTCCTCCTGATCCCAGATGAGCAGGAAAAAAAATGTCTTTTGTCTTTGTTTTTTCTCGACATTTCGACTTTTTTCTCAAAGTGTATAATAATTCCCCCAGTTATAACTAATATAGATACATGCAGCATGTGTTGTCTTCATTCTAAGGCTTATACAAGACTTTTCATTTTTTGCGGCTCCAGACATATTAGTTTTTTGTGTTTTTGGTCCAATATGGCTCTTTCAACATTTTGGGTTGCCGACCCCTGGTTTAGACAATTCAACTTAGGGGCTTGAAAGAGAACTATAATGTGGCGAGCAGACAGGATCCCTGTAACTAAAAACAAGGTTATTTGCTTTGCTCAAATTAGTTAGGAAGATTGTATCGCCTGAGATACTGAAAAGTTGGGCCAGGAGCAGATAAGACTGACTAGCATCCTTGGAAAACACATCTCGGACCACATCATAAATATACCCAAGCTTCTCCATACCAAAATCAATCATTCTTGAGTATAATTCTTTTCTTCTAACTTTTTGATTCAACTTATAAAATAGTCAGATCTTTCCCATCTCACTGTGAAATGTATTGTAGCTCTATGTTTAGCAAGCATTTCATAACATGTGAAGGAATTTGATTTAAAAAGAAAAGAGTATGCCATACAGTATTAATTTCCTTAACGCATTTTTATGCATATCACCTTTTCTTCTAATAAAACAAGCAAAAAAAACGAATACAAGAGGACAACAAAATGCAATGAGATGTGCTGACACCTTTGTTAATGATTAAAAAAAAGACAAATCAAATCATCAACGTTTAATCAGAACTAATTTAGTTGTAATGAAAAGAGGGAAGGGTTGGGTCGAGATCCAGTCAGAAATGACTTCCTTGCGAGGTGATGCAGTCATGTGAACACACGGGAAGATGAAACAACCATACACATTAAATAAATTGTAAGGCAATAAATTGTTGACATCAAAATGCCAAAGAGAAGAGCAGAAGTATGGCCTACCTGTAAGATTTTTATCACGGATTTTATTACTGATATAAACAAGAAACTTGAAATGACATAACTGACCCATCCTGAAAGTTATACAAAGGCAAACATGCAAAACTAACATCATATCCTGAGCTGATGGTGTGATTTTGTTGGAGAGTGGTGACTCATATGATCACAAAGTTGACAAAGCATCAAAAACATTACGACCAGTAAAAAGCACAAACATAAGCTGCATGGAAAACTCTTAATGCAACACTAACTCCAATCAGATCTTTGTCCACTATGTCTTTTCTGCAACACGTCCAAGTGAATTGACTGAAAACGGCACACCAACACTACTAAGAGCGTCTTACACCTCAGATTGTTACGCATATTTCTGAGACTGACCCCAAGAGGCAGAAACCTGCTATATTATGTAGACGTGCGCTTGCAACGCACCAGCACAGTATGGCTGCAGAACTTTGTTCAAACCTTTAGACTCCATCTTCACAAGATAGGAACTCAAATAAACTCCAAGAAAAATCAAGTTCATAGTAGTTATCCCCCTGTTGATCAATTTAATGTTAATTTTTCATCTGTAGTGTCCTAAAGCAAACAAAACCAGTGTTGGTAAGACACGCATTCATGAGTGACTGATACACAGCATACCAATGTGGTCAACAAAAATGCCAAAGTGCAGGACGTTGCCTTTTTACCAGTTACCTGTTGGGGTTGTGTGTTTCACTGAGTTATTTATGGTGCCACTTCTTCCATCGGCAGCGACCAAGGTCTTCTGCCAAAGAAACGAGTGAAGATATACAGGCCGGGCAGACACAGCCATATTTCAGAGGGGAGAAGGAGACGCGTGTGCACTCATGGACCAATACACACATGTTAAGGCACATACAGACATGTATATCATCACACACTCACACACACAAAAAAAGAGGAAAAAGGATGTGCTGGTGATGTGACAGGCAAAGGACACAGAGGGAGGTGGGGTCGGGGTGGTGTGATAAGGGGACGTGGACATGCTGTTGGTTGTGTGTGTCAAGGATAGTGATGTGGTAGTGTCCGTGTGTGTGCATACTAACCATTGACCTAAAGGTGCTTTAGGTGCGACAAAAGCCCCCATCTGCCTGCAAATAATGTGTGCTGGAGGAGGAAACCCAAAACCAGAAAAAAAAATGAATTTAATATTGATACAATATCTTTACATTTGTCAAATATTCCTGTTAACAAATAGCAAATAGCTGCCCTAAACGGCAAGCCCCGCCGATATGTCTGTATGCTTTTGTGATGTCATCTATGTCGTCTTTGTTGTTATACATGTCATTTATTTATTGTTGGTGTGTATGCAGTGTCCATTGTTGCTGAGACAAGAAATGAGTGTCAGTGAAAACAAATCCCCCTACGGGACAAATCAATCAAATAAAATACAATTATTACTACATCCTTACATTAATTTCATGTTTCTGGGTTTTCGAATCATGGTTTGGTACATGTTCAGTACAGTTGGCTAAAGAACTTTAATATAACTTCATCTAAACAGGTCATTTGAATCCATTCGAAAAGCTGCAAGCAGCGATGAACGGGCCATCGCGCATGCAATTTTCACCAATAAAGGTCAAGGACTCAAAACTAAGTCCGATGACACCACCCATGACTCTTTATGTCAAACCATTCAAAAAATATGGCAGAAAGTAGGAACTATCTAATATGGACCAATCAGATGAAGGGGCGGGGATAATTTGCACCAATTATGGTCAAGGACTCAAAACCGAGTCCGATGACACCACCCACGACTCTTTATGTCAAACCATTCAAAAGTTATTGCAGAAAATAGGAACTATCACATATCGACCAATCAGAAGAAGGGCCGGGGATAATTTGGACCAATTATCGTAAAGGACTCAAAACCGAGTCTGATGACACCACCCACGACTCTTTATGTCAAACCATTCAAAAGTTATTGCAGAAAATAGGAACTATCACATATCGACCAATCAGAAGAAGGGGCGGGGATAATTTGCACCAATTATGGTCAAAGACTCAAAACCGAGTCTCCTGACACCACCCACGAGTCTATGTCAAACCATTCCCAAAGCATCAGATGAAGGGGGGGGCGCGCTTTTAGGCGTCTATCGTCGCCACGGTAACGCTTTTGACTGAGAAAAGTAATGCCCATCGTCGCAGGATCGAGACGCACATTTTGATGTATAACACACCTGGGTGCACGTTACGGTTCGGGCGAAGAAACGGACGAAGAAATGGCATAAATTGCGCCAAAATTACACGATTAATTCAAAATGGCCGCTTTCCTGTTCGGTTTCGGCCATGGCGCCAAGAGACTTTTCTTTAAGTTGCGACATGATACAGGTGTGTACCGATTTTCGTTCATGTACGTCAAACCGTATTGTGGGGCTTGAGGCACGAAGTGTTCTAGGGGGCGCTGTTGAGCCCTAAAAAAAGAAAATGTCTTACATCTTTGCTGTTTTTCCCTCGGGGTATGGCAGAAGTTTAAGCTACAAGTTAGCTCCACTGGTAGCAACATGATGGGACTTAATGAAAACCCATTGGTGGTTGCTTTCCCCATGTTGATCCCCCTGATGGAGGACCAAGTGAAAGAGGTGAACAAATTTGGATTTTCAGCGCTGCAGCTTGGTTTCAAGAAAGAGAGTCAGATTTAAGGGGGCCATTGCGAGGTGAAGTTTGTCAGTCTTGAATTCTGGCTTTTGCTAACAAAATAGTGAGACATGTTGGGCACCAAGGTCTTCGGTGACAACCGCTCAGGGGTTGTGGTGGATGAGGCCAATCTCATTTATAAATGGTTAGAGGCATCTGGTAAACACTGCTTTAATAATTAAATAAATTGTTCAACTAATCTGATCATGATTATGTATATCTGACTAACGTTAGGTAGCCAGCTGTGCTACACAGTCTCCTGCGTGTAATTACAATCACAGCAGACTGAAATTCAAGGTGCTCTTTAAACAACTATTTTTGGCCATCAGTGATTACTGCCCTGTAATATTCAAACTTATGATTTTGAAATCATTTAATAGTTTCACTGAACTCTGCACCTGGTTCTCGTTATCCCCTGTGTATATCTGGTCTTGTCATTCCCCTTCTCCCTGTCGGTCCGTACTGTTTCTACCTCCATGTTTCCTGCCAAGTTTTTGCTCCAGTTTTTTGAATCCCTGTTTTGTGTTTTTTTGATCCTGCTAAGCAGCGCTTTGGTTTTTGGTTTCTTTAAAATAGACCCTGCTTTTTTGCAACTCCTGCCTCCTGCTCTCCTGCGTTTGGGTCCTCAACAAACACCAACCGTGACAGAACGGACCGACCACAATGGACCCAGTGGGAGAGAGTTCCGCCTTCTGGGACATCGTGTACCGGGAGGTGGAACTCACTATTCCTGGTTGGCGGCACCCGGATGAGCTGGAATCCCCGGATGAGCTGGAATCCCCCTTCCGGGGAACACGCCTGGCTCGGGGTGGCCCCCGGAGCATTCAGGCTCTGGAGCGACGACGGCGTCAACGCCAGCCCCAGCTAGCCGCTGTTCCGGCGGTGGTCTTGGGCGCGTCGTCGGTGATGGTCCCGGACGCATCAGCCCCTGCTCCGGTGACGGACCCGGGTTCCCCCTCAGCCGGCTCCTCGTAGCTCCTCGAGTTCCCCGCCAAGTCAAGGTTCCCCCGCCAAAGTCAAGGTTCCCCGCCAGACTCTGTTCCTGAGGCGGTCCCGCCAGTCTCTGTTCCTGAGCCGTCCCGCCAGTCTCTGTTCCTCTTCCTGAGGCGGTCCTGGATGCACCTCAGCCAGCGCCATGGATTCCATCTGCCCAGTCCCGAGAACGGCCCTCTGGCCGGTGTGCCAGGTCCCGAAGTCCGGTTCCGGGGTTGGCCCCCCGAGCTGTCTCGCCGGTCTGCCCGGTCCCGAGGACGGCCCCGGAACTTTGGCCGTGTATTGGCCTGAAGAAAATACACTCTTTTCATAGCTTTACCTCAAACAAAGTTATAATTATTGTATCATTGCATGAAAACTAATTTTTAAACTACAAAAATAAAGTTATAACTTGATATTTACTCCTCTCACCTATTCCGTTACTTTACCTTATTAGCACGAAATGCATTCTGGGATACTTATCCCTCTCAAGTCTACACAAGCCTCTACTGGATGCAGAGGCTGGTGATAAAATTGCAGAGCAAGAACGCACCGTGTATTTCTTCTGTTCTTGCTCAGATGTGTTCTGGGGATTGGAACGGCACTTTAGCTGCAGGTGATGACATTTCACAAGAATGCAATAACACAAGTACGCACAAAAACACATATTGAGAAACGACCCGGGTCTTTACCTTCCTCCCTGCTGGCCCGTCTGTTTTTCAACTCGTCTGGTTTTCAATGCCGTCTGTTTGCTTTTTACCTGGTTGGACTTTGTATTTTATCTAATTTTCTGGTGAACCCCTTTATTGCATTTTCTCCGGATTCCTGCATGCGTAGCGCTTTTTGTTAAATAAAAGGACTTTGTTTGCAACCTGTCATCACCATCTTCCGCATTTGGGTCCTATATCAAAAATCATAAAGTCTTTCTGTAATACTTTTCTCTTTCTTAATTTTTCTTTCAAGTTTTTTAATTGTTAAATGCTTGAAAAACACAAGTAATGCTCAAGTTCGGTTTGCAAAAACTGCAACAATTGTTCAATTTGTTCGACTTTTCACTGTCTCTCTCCACAACACACTACCTGGTTGCCTTGTTTCAGTTGCTCTGAATATGTCTAGTTTGTTGCTCTGATAGGTTGTAGCACTAACCAACTGTGTGCAGAGGCAGTTTGAAAAACAACCATTTTTGGGGTCAGGAGGCCCTATGATCATTTTTAGACCATGCATCTTTCTAGATCGGGGTCTGATCACTCAGACTAGCAACATACAAACATCTTGCCAACATTTTCAAACAGTGCAGTCTACTCTTGCACAATGAGCATCTCTTTCTAGGAGGTGGTTATGACTGGCAGGTACAGTGGTTTATCATTTCATCACAGTTGTGTCCAGTGAAAGTTTGTAAAATTACAAGGTAAAAATGAGGCAGGAGTTTGGAAATATACTTGGATTTCTAACACCATATGAAATCAATCCAGTGATTGTAGGGACTTCTGTAACATTATGTTAAAAGTAGTCCTCCAACATCTGCATAACTGGATTTCAAGTTTGGACTTCACAAAATTAGATATTAAAATAAAGCAGCCTGAGATCAGCCTGATAGCAACTTACTTGTAACTCCACAAAAGTATAAGACAGTAGGAATTATTTTTTAAATGTTTTAAGAAATTAATTTCTAACACATATAACATTTGTATACATTTTCACTAAAATGAAATACTCATTGCAGAAACATGGCATTGATTTAGGATTTCATAGTTACAACTCTATGGATAGTCTTTTAAGTATCCATGCTTTCCTTCTGACATCTATGTCTCCAACATCAAACTTTGCCTTTATTGCTTTTCCTACTCCATTACAGTGTATTAAAATACAAAGTAGGCATTTCGATTTGTACAGTTTTATTGTATGTTCACAGTTTTCCAATGTAACTTGTTCAGTATGTTCATCAAGAGTGATTACTCTAATACATCTGTCAGTTTTATTACGAGCTCGTGACACCATGGTTCTCAGATGAATATAGATAATTTTACGTGCAAAGTGAACAGTGAGAGCAGAAATCAACGCTGTCATTTATTGGCCTTGGGCTTCCCACGTCAGGAAGCTGCCGCAGGAGCAGGCACAGCAATCATGCTTAATTGTTTTATGGTTCTCAAATAAAAGCATGAATCATCTTGCTTTGTAAAGTGCAATGTCTAATAATATCAGAGTTACGATTTCTGCCTGCGTCTGCACTCTGAGGGATCCAATCTGTGCGTGTGTGTTTTATGTGTATGTGAGATACAAACGGAGAGGAAGAGAAGGAGTATGTATGGCTACGTACAGCAGACTGCAGGGAAAAGTTGCCCCAAATGCAATTTTTTTTTTTTGCTCATACCCATGTTTTTGTTTTAATATTAATCTGATTATTTTCACATGAGCCACTTTCACATGAGTTCCTAAATAGGTTGCAGATACAACCTGAACATAAAGCAATGCAAATCAGTTTGAATACGCATGAAACAATAGATCCAAACCTGACATCATTGTAATGCCACAGATCATTGTACGTTAGTGGGAGCTTCAACGGAGTTTGGATGTGATGGAAACACAACAAACTTGAAATCTGTTTCTATGAAGCCACTAATTTTACAATCATACCACTCCTTTGACTCTCCATCCAAATACGTCTTTCTACAGAAGTAGCTGCCACTGCTCCACGAAAGGCAATTGTTAAAAAGTTCACTCTCTTTCTGTTCTTCTTTCTTTTCAATATTCATATAATATTGTCAGCTTCCACTGCACAACTTCAAAAGAATAAAACCCTAAACAAATATCTTCAGTAGGCTCCATGTAGGCGGTACTTATTTACACAACTTGTGGCATATGACGTCTTGTTATTGTGCCTTTGCAAATACAGAAGACTTCAGGACCATGGCCAGTTCCACGGCTCTCATTTAAACCACATGAACAAAAATCACATCTCAGGAAAAATATCTACATTGCGCATGAAGACCTGAAGTTAGAACGAAGCAGAAGAAAAATATACAAAATATTCAAAACAAAAGAAATAGAAAAACATTACATGCTGGGGAAGTTGTTGTTTTTCTTTTTTTATTCATAAGTGTTTGTGGAAGTGTGTGTACACATTTCTTAATGTTTAATAACACATCCTCTGTGAAACAGCCAGTAAAATAAGTTTGAACTTTCTAGCTTAGTGCTTTGTTCTTGGACTGACTGCGTCTTGCTAAAGACTACTGTAGAAGAGGCAACATATTTGAAAATTCTCATTTTGTAACCTCTTACCTTAAAGGAGAAACTTGCCATTTCTGTTGTTACATCTTGGAGACACTGCCTTATTAAAGTGCCTTTTTGTAAGCTGGGGGACAAAGAGAGACAGCTTACAATACTCAAGCCATTACACAAACTACATTTACTCACACAGAGACTCTCGAGATAAGAGTGAGGTTTCATTCCTTTCAGGAACTATATTGCTTTTATTTATGCTTCACTCTAGTTACTCTGGGAAACACCATCGGCTGGACGTCTGAAATGTAAATGCATGCTGCATGTATAATGCGCTCAAATTTGTACAATAAAAAGGCCACAAATTGAACTAGCTATGTGTTATCTTTGAAAACTAGACAGTTTAGTGCATGAAAATCCAGTTAGAGTGTCTGTTTTCTGAGTTGGAGCAACCACGCTGTCTGGCACCAACAATCACACCATGTCTGGCTGCGCTGCCTCTTAATGTAATGGTCCTAAGGTGATCCTTTTGCTTGACTGCCTTGATTTTTGTGAGATTTTAACTCATAGGATTTATTTAATTTATGTTTTTAAATTATTATTATTATTATTATTATTATTATTATTATTATTATTATTATTATTATTATTATTATTATTATTATTATTATTATTATTGTGGGGGTTCCAGTACGACGGAGTATTAGGGCCAAACTAAGACAAAAAAAAAATTGGAAATTACGAGAATAAAGTCATAAAATTTCGAGAATAAAGTCAAAACCTAATGTTGCGAGAATAAAGTTGTAATATTACGAGAATAAAGTCGTAATATTACGAGAATAAAGTCAAAACCTAATGTTGCGAGAATAAAGTCGTAATATTACGAGAATAAAGTCGTAATATTACGAGAATATAGTCAAAACCTAATGTTACGAGAATAAAGTCGTAATATTACGAGAATAAAGTCATATTGTTGCGAGAATAAAGTCGTAATATTACGAGAATAAAGTCATATTATTGCGAGAATAAAGTCGTAATATTACGACTTTATTCTCGTAATTTTACGACTTTATTCTCGTAATTCTATGACTTTATTCTCGTAATTTCCTTTTTTTTTGTATTAGTTTGGCCCTAATACTCCGTCGTAGTTCCAGTGTATGAAAACACACTTTCACTGGCAGATTGCACTTCCAGGGTTGTAAAGTTAAGCTTAAAGAAAAGAAAATGGGACAATATGAAAAACAGAAAGCCTTTAACTTTCATTTTTTTTGCAGTATGTATGCACCCAAAATACAAAAACCAGTCTTAAGAGGTTAATCAAAGCTTTTTTTCTGATTTGTTTGTCTCCACAGGCATCGTCATCCGGTTTGTCTCATCACCTATTTTCGCTTTACTCAGCTCTCTGTCATTGCTCTATCTCCAATCATCAGCCTCGCTCTCATCCTCTGTATGTTTCCACATCTCACCTTCTCCTTTCCCTCCTTTCTTCTCCACTGCTGAAACAATCATCAATTATCTTTATCCTTATGTGTTATCCTTCTCTCAATCTTTTTTCCACCTTCCAGCCTATCCAGCAGAGTGTTTTCTTCTGCGGGCCACCCAACCTCGTCCCTGTCAGTCACTCTGTTCCTGATAGCTGAGGGCAGACTGACAGCTCCGTGAGCCAATCAATAATAATCTTCAGACGGTGTAATCTTATACCTGAGGATATCCTATGGTACACCTACAGCTTCCTGCTTTCCTTCGCTTTTTGATACATTTTAATTAGCATAGTTCCAGAAATGAGTAGAAAAAAGCAGCAGGTGAACTGAGACATCCGCAAACAAACCATCATCTGGAAAACCAAAAACAAACAAACAAACCAAAAATAAGAGACATTTGTGACTGACCATTCGCAGCGACACACAAACACACAGTCACATAGTCACACACCTTCCTGTCCTGACTGTGACGGAGGGTAAGGTCATCTCATTTGATGTATGAGCTGACTCGCATGACAACCTTCATATAACTCTAACCTCTTTCCTCCCCAACAAAATTAACAGGAAGAGCTGAAGGACTAAAGGAGAAGACGTAATCTTCTTCTTGTGTCATAAAAAAAAAAACACAATAAAGCTAGGTTTATGAGCTCCAGTCTGGTTTCTAGCCTTTTTCTTCTCAAAATAACACATATTTGATCTTCTACAGTAACGGATTAGTTCATACCATTTTTAGCTGTTGAGAGTTCGTAATACATATATATATATATATATATATATATATATATATATATATATATATATATATATATATATATATATATATATATATATATATATATATATATATATATATATATCATGTCATCCCTTCTAAACTGCATGTATAACTTTTTGTATCCTAGCTCCAGCTTTTCTCAGCAAAAGACATCTCGTGTATCCCTGAGGTGTAGTGATTAACAAATTCCCCTGCTGTTTACACCCACATGTTTTGTCTTCTCTTCAGTGGGAACAAATATCCGGCTAAAGCACAAGCACTTGCTTTAAAATGTAATAATTCAGATATTACAAAAGTGCATTGGGGTAAAGTCTAATACATTTTTTCACTTGTTGGTCATAAATGCCATAGGATCCCTTTAAATGACATAGAAATTAATTGATGTGCTGAATACATACTTTAACTTTGTCTGCTTTTTCTTCTAAATGGAGTTCATCAATGAAAGGCACATGAAGGAAATACATTGCATTCGCCTGAAAAAATGTGCTTTGGGAGGAGCAAATGGTGTTTTGGAAAGCAGAGCCTCCTTCAGTGTTTAGCCTTCTTCACACATCTTCTCTCTCTTGAGCTAATCCACTTGCCCTCGCTCAGCTTGCCCTATGTACAGGTCCTTCAGATGTTATCTCCATCTGCTGTAATTATACAGACACCCACCCCCTCTACTCTCTCACAGGCAGAACACACTGCCCACTGGTGTAATTCATGCTACCTAGGGGGTCATGGGAGATTATGAGTGGGATCGATCGATGTGATGGTTCACACACACAATGGCTCACACAACACCCACAACCTAATCATCGATGAAGACCTCCTTACCTCCCCTCTCCTACTGAGGGACATCCTGCAGCTAATGAGGACATACAAACACTGCCGACTATATCGACCACCTTAGCTTAACAAGGTGCTTCATATATGGACCTGTTTTGAAGACCATTAACTTGGAGACTCCGTGTTCCACCACCGGAAAGTAAAGTTAAAGCTGCAATTAGCACACAATGCTGAAATGGACACACTGGGTCTTCATTCTCTCCCACTGTTTGCACTTCCTTGAATCACTTTTCTCTCCCAGAAAATGCTAATATAAATATTACACATACAAGCTAAAAATCACTGAAAAAAACCCAAAACACTTAAACAGCCATCTTACTTTTCTTTAGGCTGGTGGACTACTGGACAAGTTGCTGTCCAAACAGAATTAAGGCATAGTATAGACTTTTAAAAGGTGACAAAGGACTAATCTCCATTCAAAGCAGTAACCTGACTAGGGAAAAAATTTATAAAGTCACTGCTGTCACAGCATTTTCTTATAGCATTTTAACAGAATGTAAACATGTAATCTAGCTTTGGCCAATTTCACATTTGCATTACATTACCTTACATTTTGCAGATGCTTTTATCCAAATTGAATTACAACAAAGCAATACAATCAAGCCACAGTAATGTAGTAGATCACAAAGTAGGTGTAGATAAAACAGTGTGTGTAAAAGTGCAGGTAAGTGCAACTAAGACGGCGTTCAAGTGCAGCTTGGGAAGTAGCCTAATGGGGATCTCAGTTCACGACAGAAGGTCTGCAAAGAGGATACAGTACTCTTCAACAACTTCTTGAATGTAATGAGGGACAACTCTGCTCTTGCAGCGACAGGTAACTTGTTCCACCATTTAGCATTTAAGATCAAGCTACGGCCCTGATGTCAGCTTGTAGGCAAGCGACAGAGACTTGTGTTTTTGTTCAAGCGTCACAGGTACCAAGTGCACCTCAATGAAGAGAAGTGTCAAATGTGTTCATTTAGGTCAATTAAAGACCAGACACACATACTGGACCTTGTGTGATTTGATGACCTGGAACTTTGGCCAGGGGGCATTGCAGTAATCTAGGAGGGATACGATCATGGCCGGCACCAGGAGTTGAGTTGCATGTTGAGTCATGAATGGACTTATTTTTTCAATGTTGTAGAGAGCAAAGCAGCACGACTGGGAAACCAAGGCAACATGGTTGGCAGAGGTGTCAAAAGTATTCACATTCATTACTCAGGTAGAAGTATAGATACTAGAGTTTAAAAATACTCCTGTAGAAGTTGAAGTATCAACTCAAGTTTTTTAGTAAAAGTATAAAAGTACTGGTTTCAAAACTACTTAAAGTATAAAAGTAAAAGTAATGTAAGGGGGAAAAAAGCCATTAAGGACAAAAGCCATTGAAAATGAATGCATCTTAGTATAATGCAAATATATTAAAGAACCATATATGTGTACTATTGAGCATTAACATGTGTTTCAGAGAGCAGGAGATATGATGACTAGTTGCCTATAAGTATTGTAATGGTGCAAAAAGTCAAACTTCAGAGGCATGTTATCATTTATCCTAACCTTTATTGGAATGTACATCCAAGTTTAGTTGCAGGAATCTGAGGGAACGGATGTAAGAACGAAACTGGACAAGAACATCTGAAACAACCACAACCAAATTCACTCTATCCGGATGGAGCAATTTAACTGGATAGTTTTTTTTAAAGGCCGAAATGAAATAGTAACGAGGCTGTTTTTAAAATGTAAGGAGTAAAAAGTACAGATAATTGCGTGAAAATGTAAGGAGTAAAAGTAAAAAGTCGTCTGAAAAATAATTACTCCAGTGAAGTATAGATAACCAACATTTCTACTTAAGTAAGGTAACGAAGTATTTGTACTTTGTTACTTGACACCTCTGATGGTTGGAGAAAGATAACTGGTCATCAAACATGACACCCAGGTTCTTTGTAACCTTCAAGGGAGTGACAGTAGTAGAGGCAATATTTATGTCCATATCAAGACTGATATTGACACGTGACCTACACTATCATTGATTAGATAGTGTAGAGATTTCAGAATAAGCTAAAGGTATGCATGGTATGCAAAGCTTAACCAATAACTGTATAATAATTAAAACTTGAGCATAGACATGATTCCATCCTTACATCCACCCATCCATCCATCCATCAAACCAATGCGTTGACAACCCTCCATCCATGAATGGTTCTCAGTCTAATGGGATAGTAACCGGGATTACTTTAGGGACTGTGTTTAAGCAGTTCTTCACTGACATGTCATCATCTGCACGTGTCTCCAAACATGCCCATACATGTATGTGTGCAACAATGTTTGTGACTTCACTGTCCACATGTGTATGTGCACCTGGGCCTGAGTGTGTGTTTTGAGTGTGCGCCTGTGATGTATGGATTATGAAGCTGACTGCTGGTGTTCAGAGATGGTGTCAGGTTGCTGCTGGGAACATGAAAGAGTCATTTCTGAGGGGGTGAGTGAAGTGGTCAGTAGACGTGACCTACAGAATCAATGTCCTTATAAAAGAGCAAATGACAGGATCAGACGAAGGGCTAACATCAGGAAGTAACTGAAGATGAGCACAGCAGGGAGCCCTGGCAGAAAGAAGGTACAAACTGTTTGATTCAAATACACAAAGTCATTCACTTTGACGATAAATTGTTGAATCTTTGAAGCTAATGTGTGCACTGATGGAATTTGATGTAACTGTACATGAGTAATGTGGATTTATACCCTGTAGCAGGCAACTACACACTGCTATTACATTAAAAAAGCCTTTTTAGATGAATTAACATGGACATTAATATTCATATTTATGATATGCATCTCTATTTCCTATAAATCCTTGAACATTACAGTGAAGCCTTCCAGGCTTTTATTTCCCGTTTTCATGAATCAGCTCAACACTTAACACCCTTGCATATTACAGTTAAAGCTCTTTGAATGGCTTAAGATGTTTTGCAAAGAGTAAAGGGCCATCTTTACCAGCTTTTATAAGAAATGAAAAGTCATTAGATCTTGATAATCGGTACATGGGATCATATTCACTCACACCACAAAGCACACAAAGAGCAATGATTCAAGACACTCAGACACACAGCTACAGCCCCCAAGTGCGTTCATCTTCAGCGTTCCAGTGGGCATCCAGAAGACCACTCCTCCTGTATCGACATTGTGTGCCCTTTCAGAGACCCCCTCCATCACCTTGGTTTCCTTTATCACCGGGTCAGATGGCTCTCTAGCAGCCAGTAGGGCTTCATTGCAAGAGAGAGGGCTTTTTTCCAATAAAGGTCAGTGATATTGACTGGAAGCATTCAGTCTTCTGTCCGTCTCACCGCCAGTACAGGTAATTCCTGAGAAAATATAAAAAACATACTTGTAAGAAATCAGAGGTACAGTACAGTACAGAGTGAAGCAAGCATGTTTTGGCTAAGTTGAACTAGAGTCAATACATATCAAAGCTGCTGATGGTAACAAAAGCAAATACAATGTGTTTGTGTAAAGTTTAGTTATAACTTGAGTTGTTGTAACTGTAGGGAAATTATTTTCATTGTGAGGTTGGAAGTAGTAGCTATATTGTCAAGAATAACAATTTTTTATTACATCAAAACTTCGAGATTCAATAACAAGGTTGGGATTAAGTTATTGTTATTATTAATGCACTTCTTTCTCTCCCAAGGCCAGACCTGAGACAAAGGAACAGTTTGTTATCGAGGCCATAAAATCATTTTTGTTTGCTCGTATTTTTGTCAGCAAAGACTTTGCAAAGATGACCAGTTTGAATATCTTGAAACTTGGTTAGTTCAATTCAATTTTTATTTTCTATTTTATTTGTATAGCATGTAATACAACAGATGTTGTCTCTAGGCGCTTTCCAGAGACCCAGAACATGACCCTCGAGCAATTATTACATAAACAATGGCAGGTAAAAACTCCCCTATAGGGAGAAAAGCCTTAAGCCAAACAGTGGCAAGGAAAAACTCCCCTTTAGGAGGGAAGAAAGCTTGAGGGGGACCCTCCTGCCAGAGGCAAGACTGGGGGTGAAGCATGTGAAGTGATAAGTGAAGCATGGGCAAAGAAAAATTACAGTGAATTTTGCTGGGGATGGGGATCACATTGACGGAGATGAAATGACCAAATGCCCCTCTGGTCTGTAAATAGAGAAACCCGTTATCTCTTTAAATAAGATGGTAATTGCATTCTAGTGGGTCCGTACCTGCACTGGACACAAAGACACTTAAACTGAATCTATGGTAAATAACCAAATCTTGTCTAATTTATGTCTGAGGCTAAATCTCAGTTTAAGTCAAGGCACACAAAATTAAAGTGGACAAAAATGTTGTCCTTGTTTGAGTCTTGTGTGGATGCAAGAATGTTGTCCAACTAAAAGACAATACGGATGCTTCGGTTGCGTTTACACTGAAATACAGCAACACTGCTGTTCTGAAATGTCACCATTCACTCTTCTGTCATTCATACAGATCAAGCTAGAGGCAGCATAACCCTATGTCAGTGTGTACATTCTCAGAGCAAGCTGGAATTTTACATCAAACACTGGATGCAAAATCTCTCCGCCTGAACATTGATGATGGAAGTGAATGCGTCAAATAGCACTTGGTTACATTGACCCTTAATTTCCTTCTGTTTACACGTCCCAAGGCTGAACTGAGGTGGAACAAACTTTCCTCATGATTCCTCTTCTGTCATCCAAATAGAAAACTAAGAGGAATATCTGCCCAACTGTCCTGCCTAAAAAGTGAGACTCATGTCTGTACTACCTTTTAAGGCTTCTGAGGAAGAAGAAAAAGAACCAAGTCTACCTAAGACTAATAACAACTAGAAAATTTCAGGAAATTTTGACATGGGCATGCCCTACTGCCCATTCGTCCCCTCTCGCTGCTTTGGTTTGGGGCTGTAGTGGTTGTGTTCAGGGTGGTTTCTATGTCCGTTTGAGGTGTTTATGGTTGTGTTGCATTCATTCCTGTGTTCCCCGCTGCTTCAGTTTGTGTGGTTTAGGGTGATTAATAATGGTCAAGAAGTAGTTTAGGGTTGTTAATAAACCGTTAAAGGTTGTTCATAAACCTTTGGGTATGGGGCCATTTGGCAGGCATTTTGACTTAAAATGTATGTAAATCACAGCTTAACCAAATTTGAATATGTTGTAGTCCGCAGCAAGGCAAGTTTTGAAACATTTATAATCATGTAACCTGTTGCCTAGCAACAAGCATCCAAAGTAAAATGGAAATTTCTTTTTTAATTGAACGTTTAATATCTCAAAAACTGTAATAATTGGCATAATGAGGTTGAAAGATCTTTTGCTCCGATGTGAACCGAGTCTGGAAACATTTGAATGATGTCGCTATGATAAAATTCGGCCGAGCAATAAGCGACCGAATTTTCACCTTTTTTTCCGCTTCTTGGCATCTAGCGTTGCCACGGTAACGCTTTTTCGCTGAGAAAAGTATTGCCTTTCGAGGCACGATGGATCCACATGTGTTGATGTATGCTATGTGTGGGTGCACGTTCCGGTTCAGGCTACATTAACGGATAGGTTTTTTTTTCACCATGGTCAAAAGCCCCATCCGAATGAATGGGGCCATTTGGCATGAATTTTTACATAAAATTTCCTTAAATCACAGCTTCATGAAATTTGAATATGTTAAAGTACACAGCGTGCCGAATCGGGGAACATTTGTAAGATGTCTCTACGATAAACTGTTGCTTAGCAACAAGTGTCCAAATTAAAATGGAATTTTTTTTTAAATTGAAAATTAAATATCGCAAAAACCGTAATAATTAGCATGATGGGGTTGTACGGTCCTTTAGTGCCAATCGGGCCGAGTGTTTGTAAATCTGAACCATGTCTCTACAATAAAGTTTGGCCAAGCAATAAGCGTCTGAATTTTCGCCTTTTTTTTGCTTTTTGACATCTAGCGTTGCCACGGTAACACTTTTGACTGAGAAAAGTAATGTCCATCGAGGCACGATCGAGACGCATCCAACGATGTATGCCATGCATGGGTGCACATTGCGGTCCGGGCAGCATTAACAGATGGTTTATTCACATGCTCCCCCATACAAATGCATAGGTTTTTGTTGCCATGGTAACAAGCCCCATAGGATAGAATGGGACAATTTGGCTTCAATATGTCAAAAGCTGTAAATGACAGCGTAATGAAACCTCAGTATATTGTAGTCCACAGCAAGCCGAGTCTTTTAACGTTGGATCAAAGTCTGTACGATATTGCGTTGCCGCGCAACAAGCGTCCAGAGTTCCGTTAGCATCAAAATTAGAATAGTTGAATATCTCAAAAACAGTAATAGCTAGCACGATGAGACTAAAATATGTTGTAGTACAACACGTCCCGGGTTTGTCAATGTTATAATGATGTCTGTACGATAAACCGTTGCCTAGCAACAAGCGTCCAAAATAAAATTGATTTTTTTTTTAAATTGAAAGTTAAATATTGCAAAAAACGTAATAATTAGCATGATGAGGTTGTACGGTCCGTTAGTGCCAATTGGGCCGAGTGTTTGTATATTTGAACGATGTCTCTACGATAAAGTTCGGCAGAGCAATAAGCGTCCGAATTTTGCCGTCTTTTTTGCTTTTTGGCATCTAGCGTTGCTACGGTAACACTTTTGACTGAGAAAAGTAATTCCCATTGAGGCACGATGGAGACGCATCCAACAATGTATGCCACGCATGGGTGCACGTTGCGGTTTGGGCCACATTAACGGACGAAAAAAGCGTGCGGAATAAGAAGAAGAAGAAAAGGGAAACCTTTTTTTGTATACTAATATATCGCCTTCATTTTCATGTTTTTCCTCGTTTTTTCGGGCGTGTTTTATTTTTGGGGGATTTCTTTCTTCCATATCAGAGCGGGGTCATGCTGTACACCCGCTGCTGCGCAGGGGGACTTTTTGCGACTTTATCTTGTTAGCAAAATGCTAGCAACATTGCCCTTTGGACAATTTTGGACAATTGTAATATGGTCATGCCACTACTTGGCATGCCCATAATAAACTATATTTGTATAGCACTTTTCTAAGGAATGTAGTTGTCACTCTGCCCTGATGGCTCATGTTTGCTGGGTGAGTTCACTCACCTCCCTGCCACACCTCCTCATCAGCTCCAATAGTCAACATCTGCTTAGCCTCAGCTGCAGCTCATCACTGCTCGTCAGCCAGCCAGACTTTAAGCTGCAGTCTGAATACTTGAGTGCTACATATGGGCCATCTAGGGGCAGAAGCAACAAAAATGAATATGTTTTCTGCCCTTCAATAAATAAGGACATTGAGACTCTCAGCATGCAGAATGTGTAACAGTCTGAAGCTTCACCATCAGAAAGAACCACTCAAACTGAAACAGTTCCTGACATGCCACAGTATGTTGTTGCCACTGGCATATTTGAATGGAGAAACGACTGTTACCTGGTGCTTTTCAACTTACGCTCCGGGTGGGTTTGAAATTGACCATCTCAACAGCCTATTCTGACTGTCATAAACAAGCTGAAATGTCACTTCTTAGTCCATGCCATACCACCGAAACAGTAGTATGACAATGGCACCCAGTACAATAGTCAAGCTTTTCATGACTTTGCTGAGGCATGGGATTCTCAACATGTGACAAGCAGTCTGGAATATCTGCAGTCCAATGGGCTCAGTAAAAAGGGTGTGAGGAGCCTTAAAAAAAAAAAAAGCTTTTGGAGAGCCCGGAAAGAGATGAAACAGACTTCTATTTGGCCCTGCCAGCCATATGGAACACACACCACCACAAGATCCTTGGATCAACGGCTCAAAGACTGTCCCAACGCACTTGAGCAACCCTGGCTGCTCAAACCACCATCAAAAGCCGCCACCAACAGGATTAAAGCACAACTAACAAGGGAGCGGAAAACACAGAAATCACCGTTATGACAAGACCAGTAAACCACTAACTCCCCTGGAACCAGACCAGGTGATAAGACTTCAAACTCCAGACTCAAGACTCAAGAGACAAAACAAAGTGGGTATAGTGAGGAGAGCAGGTGATGAACTGCACACATATGTGATTGTCTGAAGGAAAGAAATATCGACGGAACAGATGCCACATTCTGCCTGTGATGGAGCCACATCCTTCTTAGACCATCTCACACACCAGTGAACTGGACGTGTCACAGCACACACCTGATCCAGAAATAAACATAACACGAGTGATGAAAGTTCTGAACAAGCACCACCAGATCAATGCCATGAACAACCAAGTTCAGAAAAGACTTCAGCCACAACGCTACAGCAGCACATGGGGAAATCTGCTGAAAGCCCAGTACAGCCCACCGCGTATTGCACTAGGTGTCTAAACTAAACAAAAGGTACACAGGCTAAATTGAATACAAAGTTATTCAAATCTGGGATGTCAAGAAACAATTGTTGTGTTCATTAATAATTGTGTTGCCAGCTATACAGTAAGTAATGTTTGAAAACAAATATTCCATTCATTAATGCCAGTGTTGTGTTACAATATGTACGTTTCCAATACAATTTTAGTTCATGCAAGTGTGAGGAGCTGAAATTTCAATGTGGTGTAGTTATTCAGAAATGATTCAGTTATCCTTTTGTTTAGAGCCACAGCTCAAGAAGGGGGTGTAGATAGCTGTGCTATATACTGTTACCGGTAGTTTGACAGATGTGAGTTGCCGTACCCAGTTTGGATATCACAGGATTTGGATATTTGATTTTGTACCATTATGCTGAGTGATGCGTTTAAAAAAAACCAACTCACATATCTTTGATTCCGAATCCTATTAATAAAACAGCATCCTAGTTTTAAATGTGCTACATGAATACAATTGACTTGACTCGACTTTCTCCCTCTAAATCAGTGTTGATTTCGTTGACGAAAAGTATGACAAAAAATATTCGTCACCAAACCTTTTTCATGGACGAAAACAAAATAAAATCTAAAAAAGTGAGATATGAAAACGAAGACAAAATATAACTGACACTTAAGTCAATGGATAAAAACGAGACGAATGGAGAAGAGATCCAATCAGAGCGAATCTCATTGTGAGGGTCGGTTGATCTATGCGGAAGCAGCAGAGCTATCTTAAAGGGTTGCGGGACCACAGGACACGCAGGCGCAATAGCGTAAGACAAGACTGAGAACAAATATGAAAAGAAAGTTTGCAAAACTTTTCACAGTTCATTTGTTTATATTTAATTCATTTAGTTGCACAGTCTAGGTCACATATGTCAAAGTCAAGGCCCGCGGGCCAGATCCTGCCCGCGAATGAATTATCTGTGGCCCCCTGGATGATATTTAATTACTATTAGAACCGGCCCGCAGGCCACAGCCGCCCGCTGGTGTTTTGCACGCACCAACACTACATTCCCCACAATGCAACGGTAGCCCATGAAATCACTGCAGCGTGGCAAGCGGCTTCATGATTCATCAGCAGTCAGAGCAGAGGTCAACTTTCAGCTACCCCCCCTCCTCAAAAATGGCTAAACATAAGGTGGATGCTGAGAAGAGGGGGTTTCAAGCCAGGTGGGAGGCAGAGTACTTGAGGTAAAAGGCAAAGCTGTGTGTCTTCTGTGTGGAGAAAGTTTGGCTGTAATGAAAGAATATAATCTAAGAAGGCACTATCAAACATCTCAGAAACACACAAACAAAGACAAGAACATGGACACGGAACAAAGGCTACAGAAGGTGGAAGAATTAGAACAAGGTCTTAAGGCTGTTGTCAAGGCGAGTTTTATTGTGGCAGAAGAGGTCGCAAAATCACGGCCTTTTACAGGAGGAGAGTTTATCAAAAACTGTATGCTTAAAGTTTGTGACGCAGTGTGTCCAAACAAAAGGCAACTATTTTCAAACGTGAGCCTGAGCAGAAATACTGTTGCTGAACGTGTTCCAGCAATGTAAAAGAACAGCTTGTGGGAAAGGGAAAAGATTTCATCACATATTCTTTTGCTGTGTATGAGAGCGCGGGCACGTCTGACATTGCCCAGCTGTCAATTTTCGTTCGTGGAGTAGACTCCAGTCTGAGCACAACAGAAGAGTTTTTGGCATTACGCCCTATGCATGGCACAACTACAGGACAAGATCTGTATGAAGAGGTATCCAGATGTGTAAATGAGATGGGGCTGCCTTGGGAAAAACTTGTAGGATTGACAACAGACCAAGCACCCGCAATGTGTGGGCACAGGCGTGGATTAGTGGCAAGGATGCGTGAGAGGATGCAGAAGGTGTCAGGGTTTGACACTTCCCCCCAGTTTTTGAGTTTCAGTTCTGTCCCTCATGTTTCCAATCTGTCCTGATTGTCTGCACCTGTGTCTCGTTATCCCCTGTGTATATCTGGTCTTGTCATTCCCCTTCTCCCTGTCGGTCCGTACTGTTTCTACCTCCTTGTTTCCTGCCAAGTTTTTGCTCCAGTTTTTTGAATCCCTGTTTTGTGTTTTTTGATCCTGCTAAGCAGCGCTTTGGTTTTTGGTTTCTTTAAAATAAACCCTGCTTTTTTGCAACTCCTGCCTCCTGCTCTCCTGCATTTGGGTCCTCAACAAACACCAACCATGACAGAAGGAAAACGTCACAGATGAGCTGACAGCTTATCACTGTATCATACACCAGGAGTTGTTGTGTGGCAAAGCCTTGAAAATGGAACATGTAATGAGCACCATAACGCGAGTAGTCAACTTCATCCGAGCCAAAGGTTTAAATCATCGCTAGTTCAAGGCATTTCTGGGCGAATTAGATACAGAGTATGGTGACTTGCCGTATCACACATACAGTAGGTGCGATGGCTAAGCCAGGGAAAGGTGCTGCAAAGCTGTTTCGAGCTGCTGGAGGAGATCTGTCTGTTCATGGAAAGCAAGGGGAAAGACACAATGGAGCTCTGAGATGAAACGTTCCTGCGTGAAATGGCGTTTCTGTGCGACATCACGAGCCATCTGAATGTGATGAATCTGCAGCTGCAGGGACGGGGGCATGTCATCTCTAATTTGTACAATACAGTGAAGGCGTTTAAAACCAAGCTGAGTCTGAGGGAGACGCAGAAATAAAACTTGAGCCACTTTCCCAGCTGCCAGACCATGAAAGAGAAGCTCTCTACCGCTGTGTTCTCGAGTGCACAGTTTGCTGATAAACTCAACATACTTGCCGCCGACTTCCGACGCCGATTTGCTGACTTTGAAGCCCAAAAAAGCAGGTTTGAACTGCTCAGCAATCCTTTTGCAGTTGATGTAGAAAGCGCATCACCAAAATCTACAAATGGAGTTGATTGAGCTCCAGTGCAATGACACACTGAAGGAAAAATATGAGAGTGGGTGCTGCTGAGTTTGCACGTTTCATCCCCGACACAATGCCTCAGCTGCGCATCCAAGCTGCTCGGACGCTCTCGATGTTTGGCAGCACGTACCTGTGTGAACAACTGTTCTCTTTGATGAAGCTAAAGGCAACATCACACAGGAGCCATCTTACTGATAACCACCTTCACTCAATCTTGAGGATTTCCTCAGCTCAGAGCCTGACCCCGAACATTAATGAACTGGTACTTTAACTGCCATAAATATTATTTGTCAGTATTTTATAGGGGTGTAACAATATATCGTGCCACGAAATTTCGCGATACAAAAACGTCACAATACGTGTCGTGGAGGTGACAAAGTGTATCGCAATATTGGGTTATTATAATTAATCTATTGTGTTGACTAGAAACGCGCATCCGACCGCGACCGCACCTCGACCGCGACCGCACCTCGACCCGCGGACCAAAATCTTACTCCGCTCAAAAGAAACTAGTCCCGTTTTGTGGTCCCGTTTTGAGCTCTGGACTTTTACTTATGTAAGGCTGGTGTAGAGTTAAGCCTTACCTTATTAAATTAAACCTTTTTGGGGTGGTGAGTAGGATAAACACGCGGGCAACTTCTGCTGTGTTCGAGTGTACTTTAATGTCCGCTCAACAGCGTAGGATTTTAGAGCATCAACACAGCATCTAGTGCTGTATCACTCCGCCCAATCTAAAACATATTAACAACTACAGATTAACTGACTAGTGTCATTATAGTCCCTGATTTACATCAGAATATAAAGAATATATTTATAAAATAATGAACCCTGAATTACCAAAATAAACTTCTTAACAAAATAAATCTCCTCTTACACTTATAAGGTGAGCATGAATCAATCTTTGTTATGATGTAAGTAAAGATGTATGTATTTATTTACTTTTATTTATTTATTTCATTTTAGTTGTTAAATTAGAAAGAAAAAAGTCAAATCATACATGAGAGAAACTATTCAGTTTGTGGCAAAATATTTGTACTTGTATGAAACTGAAGATGCAAAATGCAAACCTGACATTTACTTTTAGTTCAGTTTGTGGAAAATGGTTGGCCTGGCTTTCTCTTTAAAACTTAAACAGTTATAAAGTATTACAAACTGTAACAATAGAGCAAATGCACAGTATTGTTTTGTATTTTGTGTCTTTCAAATAAAAGACATTTTTTTCCAGTCATATGTTCCTCATTCAAGGTTGTTAAAAAAATACTGCTATAATATCGTATCGTATCGTTATCGTGACCTCAATATCGTGTATCGTACCGTATCGTGAGATTAGTGTATCGTTACACCCCTAGTTTATTTGTTTTATTATTTCTGCGAGATATATGGGATTTATTTCCAGCAGTATTGTATTGTTTTTTGTATTTATGTGTAGGAACCTTTCTTCATGCTCTGTGTTGCACAGGGACACTTTAAGTTATCGGAAGCTCATTCAGCAGGTGATTTGAAGCAGCGTTTGTCATGCTGCATAAGTTATGTGGAAAGTTATGTGGAAAGTTTAAAGGATAAAGCTGACATTTTTTTGGAAGATTTTTGGTTTTTGTAGAAGACTCATTTCCCTCTGGTTATGTGCAGCCAGCGAGGTATTTCTGCAGGAAGTAAAGAGTCTCTGTATGCAATACCTGCAGAGCAGACGGTTGAGTCTAGTATCGTACAACCAGCAGTCCAGTCTGAAGAATCTGGAGAGCCGCGTAGAAGTGAAAGAGCCCGTACACTAACTGAAAAGGGCCAGGAGCTTCATAAAGATAAAACATAAGGACTGCTACTTCGCTTTGACAGCATTTATGAACGCTGGAAGGCTTATTACTCCAAAAGACAGTTAGCTCAGAGTTATGTTGTTATCTATCCGTCTTTTGTGGAAAAATGTCATGTACAGGGCTCACACATTGACCGTGAGACTCGCGCATTTCAACAAGTTCACATGCTCTCACACCACACGTGGCATTTCTCACACTGAGAAATTAGGTTCACCGACCATCTTACAAACAAGTCAAAGGTAGACGACGCTACTGTGCTCTGAGCTCTCCGCTCAGAGCAGCTGTCTTGAGTCGTGAGTTGCCAGGTAAGGTCTGAGTTTCAGCTTCAAGCGTTCCATGAATGTGTAGCGGAGGTAACCTAAGTTACAACACACACTCTTAAACACACACACACACACACACACACACACACACACACACACACACACACACACACACACACACACACACACACACACACACACACACACACACACACACACAAAAGGACAGAATAGCCACCGTCATTCAAGGGGCCCATTTGATGCTAAATGTGTTTCCCTTTAATTTAATGTATTTGTGTCTTTAGAGCAGAATGAGACTACAGGACTGTCTCAGAAAATTAGAATATTGTGATAAAGTTCTTTATTTTCTGTAATGCAATTAAAAAAACAAAAATGTCATACATTCTGGATTCATTACAAATCAACTGAAATATTGCAAGCCTTTTATTATTTTAATATTGCTGATTATGGCTTACAGATTAAGATTAAGATTCCCAGAATATTCTAATTTTTTGAGATAGGATATTTGAGTTTTCTTAAGCTGTAAGCCATAATCAGCAATATTAAAATAATAAAAGGCTTGCAATATTTCAGTTGATTTGTAATGAATCCAGAATGTATGACATTTTTTTTGTAATTGCATT
Source organism: Cololabis saira (assembly GCF_033807715.1). NCBI lineage: Eukaryota > Metazoa > Chordata > Actinopteri > Beloniformes > Belonidae > Cololabis > Cololabis saira. The sequence goes on along the minus strand of NC_084588.1, from coordinate 45,295,703 downwards.
ACAGAAAATCACAATATTCTAATTTTCTGAGACAGTCCTGTATATTTGTTCTGGAGAAACATTTAGTTGACTAAAGATGACTAAAATATGACTAAATCTAAACGGTGTGCCATTCGAAAGACTAAGACTAAATCAAAATTAACACTGCTCTATATCTCTCCTTTTCTGAAAACCATATTTATTGGTAAACTCCTCTTTAACTCTTCTTTTTCTCTGCAGTTTTTGAGGTGAGACCGGGAATCCCCAGATCTGCTGACTCCCTGTTAAAGTGATGTTTTGGTTTCTGGAGTTGCACTCTGAACTGAACTCCTGCAAGTGTATACATCAGAAGTACAAATCTCGAGAGTTGAGCTGATATTCTTAGTACTTTGCCTTCAGTATTCTAAACGGAAAATTCTCTTACATAAGCAAAAATACAGCATGAGGCGATTAGTGTTGTCATAAAAAGAGGAAATTGGCTTATGCAGGTATGCTGCTGTTCTGCAGGCACTGCAGCTGTAATGAAACAGCCTAGTTAAGCGAACATGGCTGTAATGAAGAGATGTGATTAGCGAGTGAGGCCCTAACAAGGGCGTGTTTATTGAGAGGCAGTTGGATGAAAGTGTTTCTAAGAGACCGAGGGAGAGGAGAGAAGGAGGAAGGGGGAGAGAAAGAACTCATAGCCTGAGTGATGCTGCCAGAGCCAATTCATTACGACTGCAGCTCTGTCAATCCCTGCTCATCTCCCGTAGCACTAGACCACTAATGGAATTAGTCCCTGTCACACGCAAACACACACACACACACACACACACACACACACACACACACACACACACACACACACATGTGCCTGCACACAAACATACAGTAAGAGACAGAGCAAGACAAACACACATATACGAGCACACACTGCATTAACACAATAGGTCCTGCAGATATATCTCTGTGATGAAGCTTTCACACTTGCAACCCATAAATCCCCGGAGGTCATCAGGGTAGCCACTAGCCACGCACAAATGCAACGCACTTTACACATTATGGATATGAGCACCAAATAACGCAATACAGAGAAAGTCTTAGTTCAGGTGTAGTTTCTGTTTTCACTGGTGGCATCTTTATGGATATAAGATTCCCACAGACCTACAATCAATACAATCTAAAATGTCAGAAGCAGAGCAGACATCCTTAAACCAGCTCGAGAGAAATCAAACCACAAAAAAAAGAAGTAAATAATCAATGAAGTGTTCTGTATATGCGGTCCTGGATGAATCCGAGTCTGCTTTTGGTGGAACATGACAACACAATGCCTTTGACTGCGGGCTGGTTATCTGATTTGATCGAATAGAGGTCAACACCAGCCGGTCATTTCTGAGGACAGATCACCCAACACCCCTCCCCAGCCTATTCCTCCAAACACTATCACCATCCTTCCTGACCATCCCCCCATCATCTCCTCCTCTCCTGTCCACTACACTCATGGCCTCCACTGCCTCCTCCCTCTAGCTCTGAGAGAGCGGTCATTAGATTACACTGACGGTCATGACCGTAAGGATTCTCCACCACTTTCCAGTAAACCCCATTCCCCAAGTCTTAACCAGACCAGCAGCAGAGCACAGAAGTGGTACACGCATCCCACCTAGACTGTACGGTTCTGAGTCTTTCTGCGTTTCTAAGACTGGATGGAGCCCTGCTCAACTTAACGGCAAGTTTGATGAGGCACTAGGGATGGGCGGTATGGACTAAAAAATGTATCACGATAATTTCTGGCATTTATCCCGATAACGATAAAAATGACGATAAAAAAAATACCAATTCAACTCCATCTTTGTATCTATCTATCTATCTATCTATCTATCTATCTATCTATCTATCTATCTATCTATCTATCTATCTATCTATCTATCTATCTATCTATCTATCTATCTATCTATCTATCTATCTATCTATCTATCTATCTATCTATCTATCTATCTATCTATCTATCTATCTATCTATCTATCTTTCTTTCTTTCTTTCTTTCTTTCTTTCTTTCTTTCTTTCTTTCTTTCTTTCTTTCTTTCTTTCTTTCTTTCTTTCTTTCTTTCTTTCTTTCTTTCTTTCTTTCTTTCTTTCTTTCTTTCTTTCTTTCTTTCTTTCTTTCTTTCTTTCTTTCTTTCTACCTTCTTTTTTCCCTTCCTTCCTTCTTTCCTCCTGCTCTCTCCTTCCTTCCTTCCTTCCTTCCTTCCTTCCTTCCTTCCTTCCTTCCTTCCTTCCTTCCTTCCTTCCTTCCTTCCTTCCTTCCTTCCTTCCTTCCTTCCTTCCTTCCTTCCTTCCTTCTTTTTTCCCTTCCTTCCTTCCTTCCTTCCTTCCTTCCTTCCTTCCTTCCTTCCTTCCTTCCTTCCTTCCTTCTTTTTTCCCTTCCTTCCTTCCTTCCTTCCTTCCTTCCTTCTTTTTTCCCTTCCTTCCTTCCTTCCTTCCTTCCTTCCTTCCTTCCTTCCTTCCTTCCTTCCTTCCTTCCTTCCTTCCTTCCTTCCTTCCTTCCTTCCTTCCTTCCTTCTTTTTTCCCTTCCTTCCTTCCTTCCTTCCTTCCTTCTTTTTTCCCTTCCTTCCTTCCTTCCTTCCTTCCTTCCTTCCTTCCTTCCTTCCTTCCTTCCTTCCTTCCTTCCTTCCTTCTTTTTTCCCTTCCTTCCTTCCTTCCTTCCTTCCTTCCTTCCTTCCTTCCTTCCTTCCTTCCTTCCTTCCTTCCTTCCTTCCTTCCTTCCTTCCTTCCTTCCTTCCTTCCTTCCTTCACGTACGTTGTGCGTGGATTTAACGCAGAACCATAAATCAGTTTTACACAAAAACGTCATTAACGGGAATTTATCGTTTTTACCGCGAGATGAAAAATTCTTATCATGAGGAATTTTTTTGACGGTTTATCGTGAACGGTAAAATATCACACATTCCTATGAGGCACACAAACCCAATCTGAGACTTATCAAAGCAGAGTGCAGTGACAGAAACCCTACAGATGTACCATGATATTCAGACAGTAAAACATGCTCCATCACAGCAGGGTGGGGTGTTTTCATGGTCAGCAACCCCCCACCGCTTCCACCTCTCCACCCCCCACCGTGCAGAGGGAAGGAGAGTGAATCAAAGAGAATTTTGATTGGCTGGCTTTGACTGGATGACCTGAGAGATCAAGGGTGGAAGACCCCACAAGGCCTGGTGAAGAGTCAATTCTTCTCTGGTCAAAGGTCACAAGTAATGCCCCCTACAGCAGCCTCGGGAGCGGGCGCACCAGGGGGGGAGGAGCTGCGTTACAGCGGGCAGGGATGCTGCACACACATCAGAGGTTAGAGGAGGAGACTGTAAAGGGCTTGGTAGGGAGTCAGAGAAGGTGCTGCAGGGGGGAATAATGGTAAAGAGGATGGGGAGGATGGCGGCTGGTCCTCTGAATGCCTTTGACCTCTACACCGACCCCTTGCTAAAATGCTCTCCTACTTGCTGACTGACAGTAGTGATTTAGTGATTGTGTTTGTGTGCATGAGTGCATGTACACATGTTAGCGGCCAGCAAATAGCCTTTTCATACTCGTTTAAGCATTGGAGAGATATGGTGATGCCCAAAGATCAATCAACAATGTTGGATTCCAAAAAACTGACATCTTATCCGTGTGTTGGTCATGATTTCTAATGACTGGTCATGAGCTTTAACCACCTATCCCCTGTTGTGGAGAAGCAAGAAACCTATCGACTGGGACTCTGGGGACGCTTTGTGGCAAGTAGCCGGCTGGGAGGTTGTTTTTAAATCAACCACATGACACTGTTGATTGAATAATTAATGCACGCCTGGATGTAACTGGGAAACCCCACACTCACCACAAAAAGAACCAATCCAGTTCCTTTCTGTAGCAAACTGATGCTGCAAACCACAACTCTATCTATCTATCTATCTATCTATCTATCTATCTATCTATCTATCTATCTATCTATCTATCTATCTATCTATCTATCTATCTATCTATCTATCTATCTATCTATCTATCTATCTATTTTTTTTTATTTTTTATTTATTTATTTTGTGCATGGTGGTCAATCTACACACCCAGGACCAAAAAGGAGCAGGATGAAGACAAGTCTTATTTTACCTGCCCCTTATTAAATACCAAAACAAAAAGAACAGTCAATGTAACCAATATTTACAATAAAATATACACTTAAATAGAACCAACCACATATATTAATAATACTGCTTAAGTCCCAGCCTATTCATGATCATATAACTTAAATATTTCATCTTTATACATTTTTTTGAACCTAAGTAAATCTGTACGTTCCTTTAAATCATTCTGTAGAGAGTTCCACAGTTTTACTCCCACAACAGATGTACACATCTGTGGTCCTTGCATGCTGATGTTTGAAATTATATTTCCTTCTATGTTCTATATCTTCTGGATTTGAAAAAAAAAACAACTGCTGTAGATTACTTGGTAATACTTTTCTTTTTGCCCTATGCATCAATAATAATGTCTGTAACTCAACTATTTCTTTAAATTTAATAAGTCCTGAATTAATATCTATCTATCTATCTATCTATCTATCTATCTATCTATCTATCTATCTATCGTAAAAATTGGATTTCTATGACATATCGGCTTCTGTCAAACCCCCCCCGATCTGATCAGTTCTGCTCCCTCCCCCTCCCCCTGTCCCTCTAGTTAGTTGTCTTTGACCTTTGCCCCCCTTGCGTGATCATGCTAGCATGACCTGCACACCTACAACACCCTGAGACACACACACACACACACACACACACACACACACACACACACACACACACACACACACACACACACACACACACACACACACGTGATCTTAACAAATGCTTCTGACAACGTGGGGGAACACAGCTGGTTGAAAACACAGTGTGATGAGACTGTAATGTGTGTGACCAGGGACTCCCGCTGGCATCCGCATACTAACGTCCATCATTGGAAATACATATGGCGGACACATGCAAACACACGCACACACAGACACACACATAGATCACAGTCATGGCTGCACATAAGATCAGTGTAGAGTACATTACACATGTATGCCGGTGGCAAACAAGTAGACATGGAACCTAATTGTTATACATCCTGCCACACAACACATGTATATATGTAGATATTCAATTCAAAATACTTTATTTATCCGCCTCCGTGACTCTCCTGTCCCACTTGTGTACGGGACCTGATCCTATACATACCATGTGCATGCGTGAGTGTGCATGTGTGTGGGTGCACAGCCTTCACAGTGAAACACTGCACCAGAGAGATTGGAATCAATACTCTCTGCTCCGTCATTTGTCACATCTTTACAAGGCTGAAGCCATCTGAACACCAGTCTATTCTACCTTAGTGTCATTTATCAAATTGCTCCACCTTATAGAGCGACGCACACAAATATGCACTCGAAAACACACACACGGACGGACCAAAGCATGCAACATTCAGACATTTGGGCTATAATTAAGAGTGCATTTTAAAAGTGTAATTAACTACTATTTCTCACCAGAACATAGTTTTTCAAATTGCCACTGGAGTTTGTCACATCATGTGTTTTCAAAGTTAAGACAGAAGGTTAAGAGAGAACCTTTCTTCAATTGATCCTTCACTAAGCTCCTCCCCCTCGGGTGCTGTAACTTGATTTTATAGAAATGTCATGTTATTTACTTAAAAACTAATTAGGTTTACTTTTGCAGCAAAGATTTCAGGAGACATTATCATGACTGCCTTTCCTCTGTGACAGAAAAACATTCGATGGGAGCCTCCAGAAAAATTCAAGTCCATTTCAGAGCTGATTAACTCAAAGACTTAAAAACACAGATGATAGTGCTGAATACGCTATACTCTCCATTAAACAGGATACTTAAATGTACTGAATGCATTACTGTTAACAATTAAATATTACAGTTTTTCTCAATCACTTTGGTACATTTCTCACATCAGAATTGAAATTCTCAAAAGTTCTTGTTCAGTTTTCACATCATCATGTCATTTGTGCAGATGAAAAAGGCAGTTTCTCATTGCATTGAACAAATTGCAAATGCTTTTGTCCATCCATGCAAATGATTGTGTACAATTCTCAGTTTTTTCGTACATTATCAATTGCTTTTGTCATGCTAATCAAAATGCTTTGTTATAGGAATCTATCAAATAGTCTCTTTCCCCAAAACATTTAGGCTATAGTTCATCATATAAGTCTTCACATGCAAAATGATTTACCAAGCCATCATAACATGTCAAGCATATATACATTTCCATAAGACATTTGTCTGTAAATATGATCTAAATTGGTAAATTCCTCCCAGGTGAATCTAGACTTTCTCTAATGAAAAGAGTTGATCAACCAATGATTGACAGTTTTCTGAATGAGCTCAAGGGAGCATCTCATGAACAATCTACTGGGGAGTATATAGGTAACCAGAGCACAATAGAAACTTACAATGTCTGACAATGGAAGGACAACAGCCAAGAAGAAGGAGAGGAAGAGGGGTGAGGCTGCGTGGTGGAGGAGTAGGAAGAGGAAGAGGCAGAAGAGGCGGACACATGCGTGTTCCTGATGAAATCAGAGCAACACTTGTAGACCATGTTTTGAATCATGGGCTGACTATGCCAATGAAGAAGTCATTCTGTAAATGTGAATCTTGTCTTTTCCAATCAATCTTACACGTATACATTATATGAGGTCAAATGTACAACACTTGTCATCACACCTAAACCACATTTTACATCAACATGTCCCTTCAAAGTGCCTTCAATTGCCAACATGACTAATGAATTTGACTGTCTTATCTGTACACAATGACACAATGATTAAACATTCTGATGGCACTGACAAGTATATTGACACAAAAACTTGCTTTTGAGGGATGGACTAAGGATTTTGAGCAAGAGACTGGCTTTTGCAGGTGATCCACAGTGTTTTGCTATTTGTTCAAACTGTTTTGAGAAATGCACTTGATCTTCTGCAAATTGCAAGAATGATTGGAAAAATGTACCAAAGTGATTGAGAAAAACTGTAACCTCCAGTCTGCAGGAAATTATTCATCCTTGCTCTGAATGGTCTTCAGACTTCCTTCATAATCTCTTTTTCTGTACATTTGTGCTGTGTCTCATATGGGTTATCGCTGGACAACATTTTTTTAAAATAAATAATATATAATATATAATAACAATTAAAAAAAACACCATATTCTTAAAATGTCAAGTGTTGATCTTAGTATAGCCTGACAGTTTGTGAGGTCTAGAGTAACGGATTTATTGCTGCTGCAGACAGAGAAATGGTGGTCAGATGTGCAAAACACAGCAGAAAAAGATTAAAATTGTTAAAAAAAAAACTGTACAGTTGAAGTGAGATAAGCACTAGTAGAGAAATGTAATGCTACTTAACTCAACATGACTTCAGTTTTATCCTCATTAAGATTTAAACAGTTCTTATCGACTTTTTTGCAGCTGAAACAAAAGTTTAAACTCATTCATGTGATGAACTATAAAATACAGTGCCAATATTCATGTTTGCCCCTTCAACTTTTTATCAAATTACGACATATGCTAAAAGTAATGAGACTTTTACTCCAACTGCCACTGGCGTATAAGTAACTATTGTTCATGTTCATTAGGAATGGGTGATATTTTACCGTTCACGATATACCGTCAGAATAAGAATTTTTCATCTCGCGGTAAAAACGATAAATTCCCCTTGATGACGTTTTTGTGTAAAGCTGATTTATGGTTCTGCGTTAAATCCACGCACAACGTACGTGAAGAAAGGAAGGAAGGAAGGAAGGAAGGAAGGAAGGAAGGAAGGAAGGAAGGAAGGAAGGAAGGAAGGAAGGAAGGAAGGAAGGAAGGAAGGAAGGAAGGAAGGAAGGAAGGAAGGAAGGAAAGAAGGAAGGAGGGGAAAAAAGAAAGAAGGAAGGAAGGAAGGAAGGAAGGAAGGAAGGGAGAAAAGAGGAAGGGAAGAAGGAAGGAGAGAGCAGGAGGAAAGAAAGAAGGGAAAAAAGAAGGAAGGAAGGAAGGAAGGAAATGAGCCTGAAAGAAAGAAAGAAAGAAAGAAAGAAAGAAAGAAAGAAAGAAAGAAAGAAAGAAAGAAAGAAAGAAAGAAAGAAAGAAAGAAAGAAAGAAAGAAAGAAAGAAAGAAAGATAAATTCCCATTGGTGTAGTTTAGTAGCATTTAGTATCTTTTAGAGCAGTGATTTGGGGGCTCCAAAGACTGAATGTGGTGATAGATTTATAGTTACAAAGGTGGAGTTGAATTGGTATTTTTTTATCGTCATTTTTATCGTTATCGGGATAAATGCCAGAAATTATCGTGATACATTTTTTAGTCCATACCGCCCATCCCTAATGTTCATGCACCATAATTCTACTACAGGTGACCGGTGAAATGTTTGGCACTCATTGAAATCCTCCTTCATTTGTGGAGCTAGTCCTTCTATTTCCAAACAGCTTTTAAAGATCTCATCGAGAACTGTTATCCTCAGCTAAATCTCACTTTTCACAATGACCATCCTAAAACAGGTGTACGACTTTGTCGGAGGTAGAAATTCTTTATCCCAAAGCCATGAGGTGTTTTTTTTTTCTGCTCCAGTTTTTACTGAGTGCATGGAGAGTGTGTAACAGGATCTTAAAAATTTCAGTGAGATTGCTCCGATAACCAATTTTCCTGAACCCTGTGGTAACATTCCAAAAAGCCAGATATGACTTTATTCAATTCATCCACAAAAGATAAAGCAATTTGGCCCCGACCACTTTCCACTGCCTTACACGTGGTCCGCCACACACACAAACACACACACTCACATGTGCGCGAGCATACACAAACCCGCCCACCTACACACACAAACACACACACACAACATACTGTGAGTACAGTTAATCCAGACGGTTCTGAGTAAGTGTCCTCTTGAGAAGCCTCTTTTCCAGCTCAGTTTTCCAGGAAGGATTAAGCAACATTAGGCTTGAATGATACGCCTGAATTATCGTATCAAATTTTTCTACTTTTTAATAGTGTGGCATTGCACAGCTTTACTGTTTTCCAATAAAACCACAATTTATTTAAAAGTGGAAGGTCTTATACAGGGATATGTGATCCAACAGGCTTGTTAGTCTGGCATTAGGGCCATCATGTCATTAGAGACGGTCTTACTGGCCTACACTAGAAATAAGGCTAATATTCAATACATTTACCGTATTTTCTGGACTATAAGCCACACCTGCATATAAGCCGCATCCACTATATTTAAAAAAAATAATTAAAAAAAAGATGTACAAGCCGCATCCGCTCTAGTTAAATAAAAAAGATCTGCAAGCCGCACATATTTATGTTGCTAGTCTAGATTAGATATTTACTACATGTACAGAAGGATTTTGAACTGTAAATGATGTACATGTTTGTACCTAAATAGATCTTTTCCTAACAGTGTCTTTTAACACGGCAGCAACTTTGCGGATTAAAACGGGACAAAACCAAGAGAAAATAACCGGTATTTATTTATCTATTTATCTGTTTGAAATCTGCTTCTACCTACTTCTATCTGCTAAAGAAGAAGTTGCGTATTCTTCTTTGCATTTATTTTGTCTTAGTGTTGATTCTAATTCCGGTTAAAGGGCCCCGAGCAGTGGAAGAAAAATCCACAGACTAACCTTTGTATAAGCCGCACGGTTGAAAACCTATGAAAAAAGTAGCGGCTTATAGTCCAGAAAATACGGTAGTCAAAATTATCTTATATTAAGCTAAATATCTCTGCCAATTGGGTTAGAAAATTCTTCTCGACTAGAGGCAGCAACACAGGATAAAAAAAAGGCTTTTTTACTTTCTTAGAAATTAGTTTTTGCCGTGTTGACCGATTACTCTGCTCACTTTTATCACTGCTGCTTCGTGTTCCAGTGGAATTACCCAGCATTTTTAGGAAATTCAGGAAAAAGGGTACACTAGAGAATGATTTTATTGGTGTAACATAGAGCTATACCGTTCTTTATTACCCACATCAGTCTTATAAGCCATCTGAGTTCTTATTTTTATACCACAGCTGTCTCTGTATTATTTTTATTTTTCTCAACCCCCAACTGGTTGAAGCAGATGGCCGCCCTTCCCGAGTCTAGTTTAGACAGAAGTTTCTCCCTGTTAGAGGGGAGTTTTTCCTTTGAAGCTCAGGACGGGGGAACAAAGTTTTGATGCAATCTGTTGATTTCCTTAGCGAAGAAATAACTATTATTGTTATTTTATTGGCTTTGCATTAATTAGCCTTCTTCAGAATGAGTTAAACTGTGTTGTTGAAGTGCCTTGAGATGACGTTTGTCATGATTTGGTGTTATATAAATGAAGATGATTTGAATTGAATTGAGGTTGTTTTATTGGTCCATAGATGACATCAGTTAATATTGGCCCCGCACAGATATATTGGTATCTGCATATATTTGCTGATATGCACTGACATTAAACCAGGACCTTTGCAGAGGTGTCAAGTAACAAAGTACAAAAACTTCGTTACCTTACTTAAGTAGAAATTTTGGTTATCTATACTTCACTGGAGTAATTATTTTTCAGACGACTTTTTACTTTTACTCCTTACATTTTCACGCAATTATCTGTACTTTTTACTCCTTACATTTTAAAAACAGCCTCGTTACTCTATTTCATTTCGGCCTTTAAATAAAAACTATCCAGTTAAATTGCTCCATCCGGATAGAGTGAATTTGGTTGTGGTTGTTTCAGATGTTCTTGTCCAGTTTTGTTCTTACATCCGTTCCCTCAGATTCCTGCAACTAAACTTGGATGTACATTCCAATAAAGGTTAGGATAAATGATAACATGCCTCTGAAGTTTGACTTTTTGCACCATTACAATACTTATAGGCAACTAGTCATCATATCTCCTGCTCTCTGAAACACATGTTAATGCTCAATAGTACACATATATGGTTCTTTAATATATTTGCATTATACTAAGATGCATTCATTTTCAATGGCTTTTGTCCTTAATGGCTTTTTCCCCCCTTACATTACTTTTACTTTTATACTTTAAGTAGTTTTGAAACCAGTACTTTTATACTTTTACTTGAGTAAAAAACTTGAGTTGATACTTTAACTTCTACAGGAGTATTTCTAAACTCTAGTATCTATACTTCTACCTGAGTAATGAATGTGAATACTTTTGACACCTCTGGACCTTTGGCATAAAAAGTTCTTTAAATTAATCTAGAAATTATTTAATATCACAGTTTGCTTCACTGTAACTCTGATTTTTTTAAATACCCTCTCCACTGCAAAAGAAGAGAAGAGCATACAGCTCCAGCATTGGTTGGGCTCTGTTTTTGTTTGATCTGTTTAATTAGGTTCTTTTGATCAACTTGTACGACTTGTGAAATCTGAAGATGCTTTATAATATTAATGTTAATGCATTTATTAATGCATCAATCTTACTACTGCCAGACTGACAAACTTCAAAGCACCCGTGCATGTGTGTGTTGGGCACCAGAGTGCATCCACCACTGTATGGAAAGAGATCAGGACAACATATGTACTTACATCCACAGCAGTAGACTTGGTAAAACGACAACACAGAAACCAACCACACTGCCTGTGAAGCCCTGTGCAGATTTATGCACACAGTGAGACCTGACAACCGCAGTTGTTTGAGAGAGAGAGAGAAAAAAGAAAGTTATTCCTTTAGGTGGTATTCAGACCAGCCCTTTTGATCTGCCCCGAGGCCTGCTGGTGGGTATCCGCTAATGAGCCAGCAGCCATTGACCACATCCTCTGCTTATTGATTCTTATTGGTGACATGCTCTAATAGGATTTTGCAGTTCTGGATTGAAAGATCAATGAAGAAAGGCCAGAATAGTTTTAAGACAACAGAACTGAGGAGAAACGGCACTCTGCTCTGCTAATGAGTACTAAACATATACAGTATATAGATATCGGAGCATTTGGGAATTAGACTTGCACGTGTCTAAACCATATTGATTTTTTTCCCCCCCAGTCTGTTTCTAAATTGTATTTATAGTATTAAGTTAACAGTTAAAACCAAAACATTCAAATGGCATCCATTACAACAGAAATCACCTAATTATTAGATAAGTAATATATACAATACAGTCCTTCATATCCTCTGAATTAAAACAGATTAGCTATTCAGAGCTGAAACATAGAAGTAAACCAAAAAGTTGCACTTGAATGGACTGTGAGGAAAAAACGGCTTAGAATAGCTAAGTGGCATCACTCTGCACAATAGCGTAGCATACACGCTGCTCACTTCTGCATTCAGGGGCGTCAATGGGGTATGGCAAGGTACGGCAGCCGCCACACCTTGGCTTCAAGGGAAAATGTAAATGATTGTTTTTCAAATACATTTATGGAATTACTCTGTGTCCATTTGTATTGATTATTCTATTACTTAATACATATAGAATAACTACAAATGCAAATCAGAACAACATGATTGATTTCCTTAGTTATTATACACTGCAAAAACTCAAAATCTTAACAATTTGTCTTAATTCTTATTTCTTAATTTGTCTTATTTGTAGTTAAAATGTCTTAAAATGTTTTTTTTTGTCAAAAAAAGTCTCATTACATGTAGGACAAGACTCAAAAACAACCATTTTCACCAAGTAGATTTCTAGTAGATTTTCACTTAAAATAAGATTTTTTTGCTTGTAATGAGAAGATAAATCTTCTCAGATTTTTCTACTTATTTCAAGTGAAAATTTACTTGAAACAGGTGAAAATGGTCAAATAACAAGTTATTTTTCTGGTGATTACTCTTGTTTTAAGTGTAATGAGATTTTTTTTACTAAAAATGAGACATTTTAACTAGAAATAAGACAAATATTCCTGGTAAGATTTTGAGTTTTTGCAGTGAGCGAGACTGCATTTGAAAAAGTTCCAATTTTCTTGACCACACAGATAAACTCCATAGCAGACTTCTGTGATGAGTATTTGCTGGACGTGTTGATTGATACTCTAGTTAAGTTCTGTGACTCGTAACCTTGCCATACCTTAGCTTCCACTGAATTGACGCCACTGTCTGCATTGTTTCTGTCTTTTGTTTCAGAAAGAAAACAAAGCAAATATATAGAAAGTCATCAGGTTTAGGACATACGTCAGCAACGAATAATCCCAACGGCCATAACCCCGTTTGGATAAACAGTTCCATCGGCTCACTGCCACACCTGCCAGTCGAGGGATATCCTAACTACCAAACAAGTTAAAGTAAAGGTAACACCTCGGACCACTGGGACCGGGCTTGAACATCTCACACTTCTTCTTTACCAGAGCTGGAACAAGACAACAGGCTTTCTCCATTTACACCCATTGATTCGGTCTCTGACATATGTTTGAGACTTGTTTGGCTAAAAGTCGAACTTTAGGACACATCAAACCATTTGATTCATGTTCTCAGCCTTGGTGATCGAAGACTGTCTCTTAACAGAACATGAGAAAAACAAAGTGCGGCCTCAAAAAACACTTTTACATCAAACCAAATATGCAAAACAGACAAGATGTATTTACCGTGTACTGTACCAGGAAAACACTTGAATAAATGTGAAAATGTGAAAATATAGCATATAAAACTTAAATGTTGGCATAAGTATATCATGGTGAAGCTAAATTTGATCATTTTCTGCTCCCATGTGGGGTTTTTTATTTTTTATTTATTTATTTCAGATCCCCATTAGTTGCTGCCTCCAAAAGTACAAATATACATTTCTATAAAACTTTTACAGTACAATATAAAATGTTAGTTAAACAGAATAAAACAAAGTAGATAACAAGAATAACAACTAAAAAGAAAAACAAGACAAAAAAACAAAAACAAATAAAAACTAAAGATAATAATAAGCAGAAAACAATGAAAAAAAAAGAAAATGAAAAAAAAAAATAAAACAAAAAAAACAAATAACAACCAAAAACAGATAGATTAAAGATAAATCCAAGTACAACTAAAGATAAATAAGTTCATACTCAATGAGGCAAATACAAAAACAAAAACAAAAAAACGTATTTCAATAGAAGAAAATTTAAAAATAGTGAAAATAACCGGAAACGTCACAAAACCTCAGCAAAATAAAATACTAAGAATTGAAATTAAATGCAGAACAAGAAAATATGTTTATTTATATAACACCTAACTGAATTAAATCAATAAGCTAAAACCTGAACCTGGTTTTGAACCCAGATGTTTTGAAAATGATACACGGTGTGTCGTTTTGCATCACTTTGTTGACCGCTGTTGTGCGACCAATTTGCTTGAACAAGCCAAAAAACAATTTCAAGCAACAGTCTTTTCAGCTGTACAACCAGACTGAAAGAGAAAAAAAGGACCTGAATTTCATTAAATGTAGCTCCAATGGTAAATTTACGCAGATGCTGTTGTTATTCATCTTTGGACGTGTTACAAAAATGCAATCCGATGCTTTTATTGTGAAACCATTTACCTGTGGCTCAGTTGCATGACTGCTGTTGACCCTATTATCTTATGAATAAATACAAAGTTGTAATAATGCACTCCAAGAGAGAGTATTTTTGCATGCTTCTATTAACTCCTGATTTATCCACATGTCAGCTGCTCTGCAAGGAGAAGTCCAAACACATTTAATGTGCGATCATTAAGAGCTGTATTGTGACAGCTCTTAAGTTTGAAGGAGGTGGCAGTGGCGGCGGTGGGGTGTTCAAGCGTGACTGTGTAAAGTGGAATCATCTTTCCTGTGAAAGGATAGATAGTCAGAAGTCCTCTTTCAGAGTGATCATTAAGGATAACCACTAACACCACAATTCGAGAAGAGACAATTACCCGCAATCACAGCGGCTGCTGGAGGGAGTGGCGCTTTATGCAAGTGTTTGTGTGTGTACGCGCGCAGAGGTTTGTTCGCCCCTTCACTAGATGTCTGGACGCCCCCCCGTGTGCACAGCCAGTCATCTGTCACCATTACAGGACAAAGGCAGCAGTGTCTCAGGGCCATTACTGAGATTGCTGGAGATGATTTGGAGTGTCCTCCTCAGCACCGAGAAAATAATTTCCTCACAAAGAGGTGGCCCCTTGGCTCTGCGGGTCCCTGACAGCCTGCGGGGAAAAACTGCAGAGCCCTTCTTCTGCCACTCGCCTCCAGGAATGACGGACGCAGAGAGGGCACGCCGGGTACAGTTAAAGAGAGGCAACAGGGCGAATGTGGAAGAAAAACAAAATGCCAGAATTGTGCATCTCTTGATGGCACTTAAGGGAGGAATGGACTTGTGTATTAAGTAAATCTGTCCAGGCTGGAAAGAGACAAAGTAATTGTGGTTTAAAGCTGAACTAACCAGTCTTAAACACACTTTTGAAATTTAGTTCAAGCACTGTCCCCATCCCTTTTTTTGCCACTGCACCTCTTTTTCTCACTCACAAACTGCTGGCCAGATATGTAGCTTCATTTACAGTCGAGCTGACCTTGGCTAGAATGTGGACGAGTGTTTAAAGATCGGTGCCGTGAAGTGAGAATGGTGTGTGTGTGTGTGTGTGTGTGTGTGTGTGTGTGTGTGTGTGAGAGCAGACCACTGGTCAGTGGCTGGAGGGCTGCACTTGCCTTTTTCCACCAACTTCATGGCCCACCAAACTCAGTCCCCCCGCCCCAAACACCCAGACAAACACACTCACAACACACACATATATCTGACACACATAGATCATGATGAATTGTCCCTCCTGCAGACTTAGATTGTTTTTAAGGTTTAATTCAGTTTCTTCCTGTGCTCGGATGAGCAGCTGTGAGCATGCGCATGCGGCGTGTGTGTGTATTGATGAGTGTGTTTTCACCTCTGTGTAGGTGCGTCACAGTTATGTGTGTTAGACGGGGATGAGAAGAAAAGAAGGAGAAGGAGAGGGGGGGAGAGAAAGAGAACAAACAGGAGTTATGGATCTCAGGTCTAATGTACTCCAGCAGGTCAGAGAGAGGGGGTCTGTGGTCGCCATGGAAATGGCAAAACCTGATCAATAAGGTCACAACCTCGAAAGTATAACCCCTCCCCTTAAATTTTTTTGTCTCCCTCCCTTCATGTCTGTCTATTGTGTATTATAATCAGCGGAACCATAAACCCACATATGCAGCATTGCACAACAGACGATCCCACATCAGAAATAATTAAAAGGATGCACACTTGGCCTATGTGCTGTTCAATTTATTTAGTTGTTTAGTGTAAAAAAAGATCCCATTACAATAGAAAAAGGGCCCCCACCTAAATTACGATACATTATATAGACACTGAGGCACAAAACCAAGACCGAATAGAAAAAAAGACATTTTATAAAACATGATGATGGGACAAAAAACTAAGTCTAACTATTCTAAAAACAACTAAAAGAAACAAACAAGGGCATGACACAATAATTAAAAAAAACTCAGCGGGGTGAATTTGACCACACCAGGAGAACGTATGAGCAGAATTAAACTTAATTTTGAAATTATTTACTGACAGTGACCGTTGTCTCAGCCAATGACCAGTATCATTTCCTCATCTGTAATTATCATGCTGATGCATTTAGCGATGCAACGTTGAGTCAACATGTTAAACTATATATTTGGCTGCAAATGTTTGCCGGCACCACTGCAGATGTTTTGGTGGGGATCCACCGAAGGAGCTGGTAGCCTAAGCTAACTTTGATTGACATTCAGTGGGTGTGTTTCTGTCATCTTCCTGAGCAACATAGCTGGGCCCCGTGTGAAGAAAAAGCATCTTCCAAACCACTCTTGAGAAACCAGTGGGTCACTTGACTTCATCCATTGTTTTAACAGTCTGTTTTACATACAGTCCTCTACATACTCAAATTACACTGTCTTCATTTATCTTTTTAAGGCACAAAAGCCACGCATCTCTGCCTCGCTAACTGATACTCCAATTACCAAGGATAAGTACTGTCAATTGCTAATGACTAGTAATGACGACGCAAGGTCTGTCGGACAGAAGTAAATTTAAAAGCAGAACAAAACTACCTCAAAAAAACTAAACAAATAGCCAAATTATGGAATTTAGGATTTTTTTTGGTGAGCATGTTTATTGTTTTTTATTTTTTTTATTTTATTGGTTTAGTTGATAGGGACAATGCAGTTTAAACATAGTTTCAGTACAATGACAGCAACTGATGTTCTGCACATAGAGTTTATAGCTATTGCTAATTTGCAACTCCTGTCCCTAGTTGGGCTTTTCTAACAATAAAATACAATACAACAATATCTAGGACCTATAATACAAAATATAAAATTACATCTATTTAAAAACAATCACAAAATAAACAGTCACATAATCCCACGATCCACACATCATACACATACTCCCTCACTCATTCACTCCCTCTCAACACGCATCACAACACACACAGTAACAACATTTCAAAAGTGGGTACAATCCTGTTGTGTTTTCAGCCAGTTCTTAACCATGGATGCAAAGATTCTGCTATCTGATACCAATTTAATTTCATTCGGGAGTCCACTCCAGAGATGACCGCTCTTTACTGAGAAAGCTGATTGTCCGAATGTTGTTCTGCGGTAAGGTATTTGACAGTTACAGTTTGTACAGTTATGTGTGGCAAACATCCTAAAATAAAAGATCATAATTTAAGAGGCAGAGGGACAAATTAAGATTATTAAATCAAGTGTAGTAGAAAAAAAAACATGCAAAAGAAACCACATGGACTCTATAGAAAACAAAATATCATATTAGACATTGTCTTATGAAGTTAAATGCTAACTATAGGATATCTCAATAAAACAGGGGGAGTTCATTAGTGTGTGTTCAGGGATCTAATTGAGTATCTTATGTTAACATATTTCATTGCTGACCTACATGATAAATAGACAAGTGAAACAAGAGAACTATCATTAGTGTCCCGTCATGTGATAAACACGATGTATGCCAACATATACTGCACTACTGAAGTATATGCTTCATTATTATCATGACTATTGTGTTGCAGAACGTGCTGCAGATCAATACTTTCATTACTTTAATTGACTGATTTATTTACTAATGATTACAGATATTTAATTTGTTTGGGAAAAAAAACAAGAAAAGTGATCATACCATGACTTTCATAAGTTCATGAAGACTCTGGGGAAAATTGTAGATCAAGACAGCTCAGTTGAGACGGGGAGAAGAATGACACCAGAGGAAAGATAAAGGCGAGGATAAAAGGATTAACCATTAGAAACTTATTGGCTTTGCTGAGTGTGTTCGTCAATGAAGACAGCACCGTGGAGACTGTCCTCATAAACAAAAAGCTGTAGGACATCTTTCACACTGCAAACCGCAGACTAAAGCCTCCATTTGAAGTTATCAATATCAATTTATCCTTATCCTCCTTCAGAATGAATAAAAACCATGGGTTCTCTTTATCACTGCTACACAATGAGCTTTTCCTATCATACGAAAAAAGGAAAACAAAGAGGAGAAGATGAGAGTGACCATCATAATGAAGTCGTGTGGACACACTTACACAAGCAAGGTTGGGCAAAAAAAGAAATGTCTTTAAAGCATCTTGCACATTGTTGTCCCCAAAGATTGGTTCCAAGTCAAATACCTGTTTTTAAACACACCAACAGCCTATAAAAGATTTTAAGCATTTCCAGTGGTACATTTTCTATTTACATTTCAAAAACACAATGCATGGAAATATTTAGGACCCTTGCAGAACCTCTTCCCTGATTAACTGATACCTACAGTAAATTAGTAACCTTGATGAGTATGGCTTTGAACTATGCAGTTTTTGTCCAAAACACCTCACACTGAAATGAATAAAATTTAGAATAGCTTACAAATTAACAATTTAACTGAATGCCTAACTGCATCACGTACATAACTGTTCCTATTGATAAAATGACAAACTGTCTCTGCTATCATTACAGACGCCTGTGAAAGACGACAACAAAATTAGTTTTTACTCTAGTTCATTACAAAATCTGAGGGACTTGTTTCTGATTTTTGACTCTGAATGCAGGTAATGAACATCTCAGTTCAAATCTGAGTCAAATCACATGTTCTCACTCAATCCCTAATTTTGCTTGGCCTAAGCTTGGCCACACTTATGATGATGAAGCCGATGGAAGAACTGGTAAAGAAAAGGATGAGGTAATTTTCAGCCCCAACAGTGCAAAAAAGAAGGGTGCTTTTCAACCACTTTTATGTTGTGAACAACTAAATTGAAATGAAAATTAACAAAAGGACTAATTTTAGGATTACACAACAAACAAAGCCTCCATTGTGATTAGTTGGAGACAGAAACCCTGAACACACTTTAAAGGAGCATGAGGCTCCTTTTAAGAAATGAGACTCATTAGCGCCACCCTTCGCCACGACGGCCGTCGGGGGTACTGCAGCCAACAGCGAAGCTGGCACGGGAGAACGGGGAGAACGCGCATGCAGCGTCATGTGACGTCACATCCGCAACCCAGCGCGGGAAATTCGGAGTCCGAATTACAGCACATTTTGCAGCACACAGCCTGTTCAAGGCAAAGGAGAGATACACTAGAGGGCTCATTCTTTTTGGTTTGGAACGCTTCATCTGACATTATTACTAGAAAACTTAAAACGTATACAAATTTTTTTCATAAATCCTGCCTCAATCCTGCCTCATGCTCCTTTAATTCACAACTTTTCTCTTGAACTTCTATATCTTGTGTGAGTGACCCGAAAAGGTGGAATGGTTTGGCATTTTTTTTCCACCTTGGTTCCAACCTTGGGCTGAATTAACTGAGCAAAAAAACACAGCAGAGAGATGAACCTGTGTAGGTCACCCCAATAACATTCGGTCCGTTTCTGTAAACAAGAGTCTGGGGTAGTTTTATGCGGGTTAAATCATCAACACGAGTCCCAGTTACCAGAAAAGACCTCATAAGACCATTTTTGGGAACTTTTATAGAGCCAAAACATGTATCTGCTGATGGTTAGGAATTCACAGAGTGGCCCCAAATAACGACTGGGAGGTGGGTTGGGTTGACTCTGTGCTGAAGGAAATGACTGTGTTTAGCCGTCTAATGTCCTGTTTGAGTACATGTCGCCGCTATCAAGGTGTCTGAAAACAACAAACAAAAGTTGCAGCAACTGCCTCAACTCATTAAATGTTTACCTCATCATTATGCTGTGTTTTACTTGTGTTTTTTCTTTGCTCTCGCTGTCTTCTTTTATTATTTACTGGCGGTTGGCAAACAGCGAAGTGGTTGACTGCCAAGTGGTAACTTGCTTTGTCAGTACATACTGTAATCAAGACCTCAAAAAGAACTGAGAGGGAAGTTGGCCCTGTTCTTATTCCCGCCTCCTCGCTTTGACCCTGGATTATTTGTAATGGAAATGCTGCTAGTTGTATCCCCTGCGTGTCGTGCTGTGACGAGAAGCTTAATGAAGATGTTTTGTTTTTGTGCCAACATGACACAACTGCTAAAAACTTGTTGTGAGTTTTTTTTCCAGTCTCGCTGAAAACAAAGTCCAAATAAACTTAACATCGAGCACAAACTGAGAAATAGTAAAAATGAGGGAAAGAATCACTGCTTCGGGGCTTCCGGTTGAGGGCGCATGGAGTGAAGACGTGTTAATCTCTAGCTCCCGCTTTAATTACCTTTAAATACACCCCACCTGTATTTATTGAACTGGAAACCACTGGTATTTTTCTTTATTACTACCTCGATATACACTGACACGATTTAGGACCGAAAATGCCTCCCAAACCTACTAAATCGCAAGAGAAGTCGGAGCCTGACGCGGCTGCCGTTGGCAAAGCCGAATTGATCGCCATATTGTCGGACCACAGATCAGCCTTGCTGGCTGAGCTCAAAACGTCATTCAAAGAGCTGAGTGAGAAACTGGACGGACTCCAGGAAACGGTCAACTGCCATGACACCAGACTGACTTCTCTGGAGGATAATGCTGAGTCCCTTCACCAGCGGTTGGTGACGGTGGAGACTCTTTGCGACACATTGCAGTCCGATAACCAGAAGCTAAAGGCTAAGCTAACGGACCTGGAGGGGAGGAGCAGGCGGAGTAACGCGCGGCTCGTCGGCTTACCTGAGGGGATTGAAGGACCGCAACCCACTAGCTTTTTCTCCCGGTTGCTGAAGGAAGTTCTTGGTGAAGATGTTTTCCCCTCCGCACCGGAGCTGGACCGGGCTCACCGCAGCCTGGCTCCCAAGCCGGGTCGCGGGGACAGACCCCGGCCCGTCCTGATATGTTTTCACCGCTTCCAGAATAAAGAGCTGCTGATCCGGGAGGCCAGGAAGAAAGGCACGCTGCAATACCAGGGACACGCTTTCCGAGTCTACGAGGACTACTCTGCAGAGGTGGTGACCCAGCGGAGGGCTTACACGGCGGCGATGGCGGCTTTATACAAGATGGGACTGAAACCCGCTCTCCTGTACCCGGCCAGGCTCCGCATCACGCAGACGGACGGCACCCGCGTTTGGCTTGGATCAGTGGCCGAGGCAGATAAGTTCATCCAGGCGTAAAAGACTCCTCATAACGGTGTAATCTACAGTGATTTTGTAAGCCACGGACTTTAAAAAAAAAAAAAAAAAAAAAATATTATTATTTTTTTTAATTTAAGGCTTTTCATTGCACAGGTAAAATTTTTACAACCGTGATTTTTTTTTTTTTTTTTTTTTTACTACTGGTGAGGTTTCTGTGCATTTATAATATAACGCAGTCAGTTTACAAACGATTGTTGTTGGTTTCTTTTTTTTTTTTCTCTCTCTTTTTTTTTGAGGAAGGGGGGGGGGGGTTGTTTTCCATGTCTTTTCATTTATACATTTGTAGATGAGTAAGTTTTACTATTTTTTTTTCTCTTTTATAGCTTGTCTTCTTATATTTGTTCAGGTCAGTTTGATACCCAGAGCATTTGCACTACCTCATTTCATTTACATATGTATGAGGTTTTTTTTTTTTCTTTTTTATTTATATTTTCTTTTTTCTTTTCTTTTCTTTTTCTTTTTTTTTTTTCTTTTCTTTTCTTTTTATTTCCCATTTTATTTGTATGTTTGAAAATGAGCAAGCTCCACTGGTTTACTACCCTGTTCTATGGGTCTTTATATTGAGGCCGTTTTATTTACACTCCCTTTATCAGGTTTACAAGTAACAGGCTGGGCTGAGCTTGGAAGGTTTTTAAAGCACCATAGTTATTTCAACTTTTAATTCTGGGGATATTATGCAGTTCCAATTGCTTTACTTATGTCTGGAATATGCACAAAGGGAATTATGTATCGGTATGTATCCTTTTTTTTTTTTTTTTTTTTTTTTTTTTTAGTATTATCATTGTTCTTTTTTTATTTATATAGTATTATTATTATAATTTTTTTTTTACGTTTTTTTTCTATTTACACTCATCTACCTCTCACCACGTTCAGCTCTCCCCTCTGTATCAGGTGGGGAACTTAACGTATTAATCAAAAGGCGGAATAGAGAGCTTTTTTTTATTGTATTTTATTTTTTTTATTTTTCATTAGATAAGATAGGTAATCTGGAAGTCTGGAAGTTAGTTAGGGAAGGTGTGTTGTTTGTTCTAACAGCTGAAGTCACCTTAGGGTTGGGGGGAGGTTATTTTTATTTTACTGTCACTCAGGGTATAATGGTTGTTCATTCTTACCACTTAAGTATCTGGTTTAAACTTTGTCGGCGCTGTACCACTTGCCTGATGTATAAATGCCTATTCATAACATAATATATTTCACACAGAAGCAGCATGACCGGAGACATTAACTTTGTCAGCTGGAATGTCAAGGGCCTGAATCATCCAGTAAAGAGGAAAAAGTCACTAGTACATCTTAAGCATATGAGGGCGGGAATTGCTTTTCTACAGGAGACTCACCTTCGATGGTCGGACCACTCCCGTTTAAAATGTGGGTGGGTGGGGCAGCTCTTCCACTCCACTTTTCAGGCTAAGGCGAGAGGCGTTGCCATATTGGTGAATAAGGACATATCTTTTACCCCCTCTGATACCATTGTAGATTCAAACGGTCGTTACATTATAGTTACAGGCAAACTCTATAACACCAAGGTCATACTGGCTAATATATATGCTCCGAATTTTGACGACGCTCAGTTTTTCGAGCGTCTCATCAAATCACTCCCGGATCTAAATTCTCACCTGCTCATTATGGGAGGGGACTTTAATTTTTGTTTAGATCCTGGGATGGATAGATCATCAACTAGACGTGGTTATCCAGCATTCAAATCAGTTTCCCGGATGCAATCTTTTCTCTCGGAATTTGGTATGTCTGATATATGGCGTTTTCTGCATCCTAAAAGCAGGGAGTACTCCTTTTTCTCCCATGTACACCACACTTATAGTAGAATTGATTATTTTTTCACTGACAATAAACTAACCCCATACATACGTTCTTGTGAATATCAAACTATAATAATATCTGACCATGTTGTTGAAACTGAACTTGCCTGAATCCAGAACAACTAGAAGAAACTGGAGGTTCAACTCTTTACTATTAGCAGATGAGAATTTTGTAAATTTTTTATCGGAACAAATTTCTCTATTTTTAGAAATTAACATGACCTCGGATGTTTCCGTTTCCACTGTTTGGGAAGCCCTTAAGGCTTATTTAAGAGGGCAAATAATATCTTTCATGGCCAATAAGAGAAAGAACTCAGGAGCAAAACTATTAAAACTTGACGAACAAATAGCTGAAATTGATAGGAGATATGCACATCTCCCAACTCCTGACCTATATAAAGAGCGCCTGAAACTTAAGGCAGAATATGACCTTGTTTCGTCATCCATTATAGAAAATCTACTGCTCAGGAGCAGAAGTGCTACATATGAGCATGGTGAGAAGGCGGGGGAAATTTTAGCCAGACAATTGAAGGGGGCGAGAGCTAAACAAATTATCAATGGGGTGCTTTCTCAGGACGGGGTGGTTACGGTAGACCAACAGGATATAAACAACATTTTTAAAAACTATTACAGTAAGCTGTACACCTCCAGCAGCCCCTCCGATCCCAACGCCATGCAGAACTTTTTTAAGGATCTAAACACCCCATCATTGTCTCAAGATCAGGTCTCAGATTTAGATAAACCGTTAACACAACAAGAAATAGTGGACGCCATTAAGTCCCTACAAACCAAAAAATCACCAGGTCCGGATGGCCTGCCGTGTGAATTTTATGTGAAATTCTCCACACAGTTAGCTCCCATTCTGACGGCCATGTATTCGGAATCATTGGAATCAGGATCCCTCCCACCCACCCTGAACCAGGCATGTATAACATTACTGGCAAAGAAAAATAAAGATCCCTTGGACTGCGGATCCTACAGACCCGTTTCCTTGTTAAACACAGATTACAAAATATTAGCCAAAGCACTGGCTCATCGGTTGGAGAACCCTTTACCCAGTGTGATATCTCCAGATCAGACAGGTTTTGTCAAGCATAGACGCTCCTTTTTTAATATTCGACGCCTGTTTAACATAATGTACACTCCTTGCCAAGCTGCCTCAGAATGCCTTCTTTCCATGGATGCCGAGAAGGCATTTGATAGAGTACAATGGGACTACCTCTTTGAAACGCTGAAGAAATTTGGATTCGGTGCCACGTTCATCACTTGGATCAAACTGCTATACTCCAAACCCTCGGCTATGATTTTGACCAATAATTTATACTCAAGGCCCTTTGATCTACACCGTGGAACTCGCCAGGGATGCCCCCTCAGCCCTCTTCTTTTTGTCTTGGCTATCGAGCCCCTGGCTGTAGCCATTAGATCTAACCCCTCTATGATGGGAATAAATAGAGGGAATATAGAACATAAACTATCCCTTTATGCTGACGACCTTCTCCTTTATGTGTCTAATGCAGAGACTGTAATTCCATTCATACTTAATTTGTTACAACAGTTTGGTGAGATCTCGGGTTATAAACTAAATTTGAATAAAAGTGAGCTGCTGCCTCTAAATGTGGACGTCTCATCACTAGAAAAAATTAGGTTACCCTTTAAAGTCACAACGGACAGTTTCAGTTATTTAGGAGTTACAGTAACAAAACATTTTAAAGACCTTTTTAGCCAAAATTATGGGAAACTGTTCACACAAACCAAGCAGGATCTGGCTAACTGGACCCCCATGTACACCTCACTTATAGGCAGAGTCAATGCAATTAAGATGACTGTGCTCCCAAAGTATTTGTACTTGTTTCAATGCCTGCCTGTATTTATTCCTGGCACTTTTTTCAAAAAAATTGACTCAATGGTGTCATCATACATTTGGAATGGCAAACAGCCGCGCTTGCGCAAGGAGTTTTTGCAAAGAGCAAGACATGATGGAGGCATGGCCCTTCCAAATTTACGGTTTTACTACTGGGCTGCCAATTTGTATTGCATGTCACACTGGACATATTACCATCTAGATCAGGAAAGTCCTACCTGGGTGAAACTGGAGACACATTCTTGTGGCTCTGTTTCCTTACCAGCCCTAATGGGTGCAGCACAGCCTTTATCAATAAACATAACCAATACTAACCCTGTAGTCAGCCACTCGCTCAAAATCTACTCTCAATTTAGAAAACGTTTTAATCTGCAGGATATGAGCCTTTCCAGCCCAGTGGCCTCGAATCACTGCTTCCCACCCTCAAAACTTGACACAGCTTTTAATTTGTGGCATCGAAAGGGTCTGAAATGCTTTAATGATCTCTTTATCAACAATATATTCGCCTCTTTTTCGGATCTGTCCAAGAAGTTTAATATACCCAGTTCCCATCTATTTAGATACTTCCAGATAAGGGATTATGTTAAGAGTGTTCTTCCACAGTTCCCCAATAAACCCTCTAAATCAATCACAGATGACATCATATCATTTAACCCAACGAAGAAGGGAGCAATCTCACAGATTCTCGGGTTATTCTCAGAATTAGACTCCCCCTCCTTGGCAAGAATTAGGACTGCATGGGAAGAAGACCTCCAAACAGCAATAGATGACGGAACCTGGTCAAAAATTGTGAAAAGAGTTCACTCTTCTTCAATGTGTGCACGACACTCACTAGTTCAATTTAAGGTGATACACAGGGTGCACCTCTCAAAAGCAAAACTGGCTAAAATATATCCACAAATCAACCCCATATGTGACAGATGTAAATTGGAGGACGCAACATTAATCCACATGTTCTGGCTCTGTCCGAGGTTACAGGGGTATTGGAAGGCTATTTTTGAAGCTCTCTCCACGGTGTTAGCGGTTAAGATTGACCCAAACCCTCTGATGTCTATATTTGGGATTATTCCTGATGGAATGAAGTTACCTGTAGGGGGACACAAAGTGATCGCTTTTACCACCCTTCTGGCACGCCGCCTGATACTTTTGAAGTGGAAGGAGGCTGTCCCACCCTCAGTTTCCCACTGGATAAGGGATGTGCTGTCAAATCTGAAACTGGAGAAAATCCGGTATACACTACGGGGCTCTGAAAAGAAGTTTTTTAGAGTATGGAGACCTTTTTTGACCTTTTTTGATAAACCCTCCACACAAGTGCAGTAATTAATCTTAGTCAGATACCCGTATGGGGTTGCTGGCGTCTCAGGTCTTGTCATGCTGCTTCTACAATATGTTTTAGTCTTTAATTATACTGTGTTTCACTAAGCGCCTTGTATTAATGGGTTACTCAGTCTTGAGAAGTCTTTGTTATACGAACATATGTTGTAAAATCTCACTAAGTAGAATAAGCCTAACATCATTGAGTGACAGTAGGGGTAAGGGAAGTTCGTTGTGGGGAGGGAATGTTTAATGTTTTGTTTATGTGCAAGTAAAAATCAATAAAAAGAACTATGAAAGAAAGAATCACTGCTTCAAAGCATGCTGAAAGACTCAAAAAATAAAGTTTAGCATGAACTAATGTACATAACGTAGCTGCTTTACAATTTTATACGCATAGAAGCGCCACAATCCATCACAGCAGTCATTAAGGAACATGGCCAGTTTGGCATAAGAGAAGACGTTAACAACAAAACGAAGCGACTGCTGACGGCTTGTGTCCAGGAAGAAACTGGTATACTAGTATACTGGTATATTATATATACTTTTGCCACTATGCTCCAAAACTGTGGAACAGCCTGCCGGAGGATCTGAGAGGAGCTGGAAATTTGGACATTTTTAAACGTAGACTAAAAACTTATCTCTTTGGTCTGGCTTTTATGTAGCATCAAATTTTATAGCTTTATTCTGTTTAACATTTTTTAAAGGTATTTGTTTTATTTATCTATCTATTTCTTGTAATGTTTTTATTATTATATTTTATTGTTGTGGACTGATTATTTTTTAGCCTTAATCCTTGACCTTTTATCATTTTTTCATTTTAATTAACTATATTGTATGTCAGTGTGCATTGGTCTCCCAGTTTTTATGTTTTTGGTCTCCCAGTTTTAATTTTTTGTTTATTACGCTTATTTTTCAGTCAAAATGTCAAAGCACTATTTCATGTACCTGGATGAAAGGTGCTATATAAATAAAATTTGATTGATTGATTGATTGATATTAGTGATACTGTATTGGACCCATCCATGTCATTGTAAATGACACTGTTGAAATACGCTGTAAAAATAGGCAAATTACAAGTGATTAAAGAAAAAGAATCACTTTGAAAATAAATGCGATGACAGTATTGATCATCATCGTCAGCGAGCATGAGATACTTGACATACTTTGAAAAATGCAGTTCAAAATGTTTAGCTCTTTGCAAAACCTGAAATGTTGTGGTTTATGTAGGACGGCGTTACACCAAAGCTAAGCATGTCAACTGACAGTGCAACTGGTTCTACAATCTTTTCTTCCCTGCTTACAAAACACAGATGAACACGACTTTCACTGCAAGGATCCAGAGTCTGTCACGATCCTCGCTCCGTGTCACATCTGGGGTAAAGACAGGGGCATTGATTAGGGAGACACCACTGCTCTCTTAATCACTCTCACCTGGCGCTGCTCCCTGAATCATCACCTCACATTTTTCCTTCTACAGCTGAGCACAAACCCCACCCACCGCTACAGTATTGTGTATGAAAAAAAAGGAGACAACAGTGGAAGGTAATGAGTTGAAGATGGCAAGGGGTCCCACTGAGTGACTTTAAACCCGTTAAACCCTCCACAAATTGCTCTAGTGTTTTGACAATGGCCAGTAAACTATCTAAATTGCAGTGTTTTAGTGCCTGTCTTTCTGTGCTGAGCTGGGTAGCGAGGCGTGAGGCTGTCACCCTTGTCAAACCGCCTTTCTCTCTCCCTCCAAGACTGCTATAATCATCACCGGCCTTTCAGACACCAAACTTCGTCCCTTTATCTCCGATTGTGCCTCTGCCTCACTATTCTCCTAAAATTACCCTTTCATTTTGTTGTGCCATAAAATTACAGCCTGGTGAAGATTGGCAGCGTTTTTCTGCAGAGGGAGGGGGGCAAATCAATGCTTTGATTGTGACAATGCATGTGTGTGTGTGTGTGTGTCTTCAGAACATCAGAATGCAGTGATGTGTGATCGATGTGCCATTGTATTTGTATCTGCGTGTGGATGTATGTCTGAGCGCTATCACTGAAAATAATAGGACTCTTGGTAATGCCAAGCTACTGGGGCAATAACCCCTGTTTTTTACTAGACACTTTTAGATTTCTTCAATCAGTAAAAGGAAAATAGCAAAGTAGCACTGTAGGTGAGGACCTGCGGCGGGGCAAAGGAGAAAGTGGGAGTGGTGAACTCGGTGTCTGCGTAAAAACAGATATTCACAGCAAATGTCAGCAGTGAAGAGATGATTCTTCTGGCTCTGTGATAAAATAGAAGAGCTCCTATTTTCAAGTAACACTTGAAATTTAAGGGCGATGTATCAGGTTTTTTTTTTCTCAAAAAGTTAACACAATTTCTTAAAGTATTAAAGACTTGTAACATGTTTTAGTCAAAATCATACAAAGCTATTGAACAAAAGCCTGTTTTGTTTAAGAGGTGGAGTCAGCATGTCAATTCCATCATTCCCCCCCGCTGGGCATGCCTCCTGTTATCTGTGCTACAGCTTCCACTGCGCACTTCAAATGTACAGCAAATGCAACAATATGTGCATTTGAGCTGAATTAAAGATGTGGAGGCTGGATAATTCTGCTCTGATTTTGATCTGTGAGGTAATTATTTTTGGTCCCAAACACCTGAGGAAGGGATTAGATGGTGTCGCGATGGCCTCCAGTGCTACTGTGCGAAACCTTGGTGTTATTTTCGATCGGGATTTGTCGTTTAAACCGTATATTAATCAGGTTTGTAAAACAACGTCTTTTCATTTCTGTAATATCGCAAAGATTAGGAACATCCTCGCCTACAGTAATGTGGAAAAACTATATCACGTGTTTGTATCTTCTAGGCTAGATTACTTAATGTGTTATTAGCAGGATGTCCAAGTAATTCTCTGTATATCCTCCAGCTGATCCGAAATGTAGCAGCGCGAGAGCTGACAGGAATCAGCAAGAGAGACCACGTGTCTCCAGTGTTAGCCTCTCTCCATCGGCTCTCCGTAAAACTTCAAAATGTTATTACTTGTGTATAAAACCCAAAACAGCCTAGCTCTGCAATATTTGCAAGACCTGATAGTTCCTTATGTTCCTGGCAGAGCTCTCCCTTCTGAGAGTGCAGGTTTACTCGTAGTTCGTGGAGGCCGGGCCTTCTGCTACCAGGAACCATTACCACGGAACTAACTTCCAGTTTGGGTTAAGGAGGCTGACACCACCTCCACCTTTAAAACCAAACTTAAAACATTTCTGTTTAGTAAAGCCTAAACAGAAACTGTTTCACCCCCCTCAGAGTTGTCATGGGTGTGACATCAAACGGTTGACACCAAAACGTTTTTTTTAACCAGGCCGTACATACGTTTATTTCTGCTCTAAAGTTGGACGCTTTAACATTGGAGTCAGTGGAGATGGACTCGCTTTTGCAGCCAGCCTCTAGCGGTCAGTCGATGAACTGCAACTAATCTTAGTTACCCATGAGCCTCGTCCTGGAAGTAAGATGGTTGGTGCTTGTATTAATGCAGCCAACAAAGGTCCTATACCTAGACTATGTGCACAGCTGAAAATCACACTTAAATTACAGCAAACAAAAAGTTATTACTGTGTTATTATTGTCTTTGCCTTGACACCCGAATACTTGTCTCCAGCCAAAACTTATTTTTCATATTTATCTATCCAACCATTAACTTCCACTTACCTTGGTTTTGAGTTTTGGGGGCATCAGCTTCATTAGAGAGGTCCAGACTAAAGCTTCTCCAGCTCAGCAAGGAGACATAACATCTCCAGCATATCCTGGGTCTCCTTTGTATTCATATTTTTATTAGGGGGTAAGGCACAGTAGAACAGGAATAAAAAAAAAGATATACAGTCTACCTCCTAGGATGTTTTTTTTTTTAAATAATGACAAATAAATGCAAATTATTTTAAGTAATATTTAAGTATAAAAGCTACACAGTATAAATTAAAAAATCAATGAATAAAAAGGGGAGAAAAAAAAGAAAACAAAAAAAACCCAAAGCAAAAAAAAACAAACCCCAAAAACAAAGAAAAAGTAAATAAATAGATAAAAAGGAGGAAGAAAGAGAGGAATGAAAGAGAGGGAGGATATCCTGGGTCTCCTGTTTGAACATGTTGATTGTATGTGAGTGTGCTGGAAAGTAATTTTCTAATAATGTGATTCTTAAGAATCGTTTTTGCTTTATTATCTGACTCATAATATATTGGATATTGAGTGCCAAAAGAGGCAGTTTTTGTTGGGTCAGTGGGTCATTTTCCAGTTCTTTTCTTATAAACAGTCACCACCATCAATATCTACTCCTTATTAATAATCATAATCTGTTTAACAAAGCAGAAACTATTACCTGTGTTCACGCTTGAGATGTTCAAAACAAAAGTAGTGTTGAGAAACGTTGGATAAAATCTGGCATAGGTTTTAATTGAACGGAGAAAGAGATTTTACAAAACAGACTGTCATCATTGTTTTTGTGCAAAACATGAGAATGTAATATTTATTTATTTGTTAAGTTAGTCATATGAGTCAATTAATATTTTTTTTGTCTTGATAGATACATTTATATCAACAAGTATATAATTATATGCCATATTCTGTCATGTAACCTCGCAGATCATGTTATTATACCTCTCTCTCTCCTGCTATCAGTAGTCTTTGAGGGGCAGACCTTGTTATCGTGGAGGATCAGCCTGCTTTCTCAGGTAAATCTTTGTGTGGTCAATTAATAACCAGTATCGACATTAGCATGTTTGAGTAAGGGGCGAGAGAGCGCAGGCACACATTTTTGACGCTGCCATCTCGTTATCTCTCCCTATTTTTCATTGACATTTTGCGCCATTGATACTCTTCCTCCTCCTCGTTGGCTGGAGAGTCAGAACAAACATGGTGGCAGGTTTGCACACAATCTGAAAGCTATCTATGTAATTGAGTACACAATGTTTCATTTGTAGATTCTGCTCTTCTTATGTATATTGAGCACGCCTGCAATAAACAGGACAGCCAGCAGGCTTGTGCCAGAGTTGCAGGAGAAGGATCCAGATGCAGGAGAGCACGTAGGCAGGAGCACCAAAGTTTTTTGATAACAGCGGAAAGTGCTGCAACAACAGAACTCCCAAACCTCCAATAATGATCAAATAACGCAAAAAAAAAAAAGCTACACAGGGAGCAGGACTTACAAATAAGAATGAACCAGCCAGGGAGGAATGAGAAACAAGACAATACTCTGAGATTGACACACACCAGGGAAAATGCCACCAAGGTAAAAAATAACACTTAAAAAAAACAACTGAGAAACAATAAATAAAAAACAATAACATTCAAGATCATGGCATCTGGTCATCTGTCAGTGAGAATGTTGCTAGCTATCATTTGTGGCAGATATTGATGTTTTTATGTTATAGGGAAAATACCTACCATAAAAAAAAATCCACATTTTCTAGTTAAATAACAACGGTAATTTCATTTGGTGCACTCACTATATGATTTAAATAATATTAAATCATTTAGATTCAAGATTCAAGACTCAAAAGACGAGATTCACTTTATTTCCCTCTTTTCTGGTTCTCTGAACACACAGAAAACTGCCAATAAATGAATGTTATTAAATGTTATTTAATTTTGATTGATTTGATTGATTGATTGATTGATTGATTGATTGATTGATTGATTGATTGATTGATTGAATTGTTTATTTCGAACACATAAAAAAATATAAGATTTTAAAACAAATTCAAAACATACAGAAAGAAAAAGCAACAACAACAAAAACGTAATACAAACAGGGGAAAAAAAAAAAAAAGCAGTGTCCGAAAAGGAGCAGGTTGAAGTAAAACTTATTTAACCCTGCCCCTTTGTTACCTCTATCATAAATTAAACATAAATATTAATAATAAATAGCTGCAATTACCTAATAGGTTACCAATTTTCCCATTGGTTGTGCCTTTGGGAATAACCAGCTAACAAACTAACAAACAATTTTAATTGTATTCTTTGTATGTCTGGTGATTATTGGAGTTGGAGATGGCGTTAGAATCAGAGTGGAAATCAGGGATCTTAATGAGAAGTGTAATCCGCTCTCCTGTGTTTGTTTTTTCTTCATGACACATTTGTGTGATTACAGAATTGACAATGCAGCAGCAATGACTCCAAACAATGCATTTATTGAATCAATCCATCTCCTGTCTCATAACTCACAGGCAGCCTTTGATATGAGTAAAATCAACAGCCATGAAGCAGGCCGAGTTCTCGCACCACACTGAATATACGCGCTTCTATAAATCTTTTGATGGCTCTGGCATCCTCTTTTCTCTGAAAGCTTTCTGGATCCATACCAACTCCTTTTCAATCTCGTATAAGAGGAGAGGGTGACCTTTACAGCTTTTGAATGGTGTAAGACTGCCACGACCTGTTCGCCTGCCGCGCCAGCTCTTTGTAACAGCATGGCCTCCATGTATTGCAAAGTCCAGAAGTATTTGATATTATAATAAAAGCATGGGAAAAAGTATGTGGAAGTATTTGACGGTGAAGAGGTGAGGCAAGAGGCTCTGTGAGAGGCAAGCTGCAAGGTGCCATCAGTGCGGAGAAATGGGAGTGAAAAGGATGAAAACCTATAAATGAAAATCAATACGAGAAGGCAGGAAGGCATAAAAACTGGGGAGGGGGAGGGGGGGTATAATAGAATAGACTAAAGATAAATAATGAGCACGGCAGAAAGGGGAAAGAAATGAGAGAGGGGAACAGAAAGAAGGAGACAAGGAAAAATGATGGCAGAATACAATCAGAGGATTTATTTGTTATTGTCCGGCTGTCCTTCTTGTGAAAAGACTCAAGTCATGAGATGGAAAATTTTCCCTCCGGAGCTCTGATGAGCGAAAGGTGATTAAGTCTTTGCTGTTCTCTCCTGCTTACAAAAGGACTCTCAGACTCTCCATAATTCAGTGCAACACTGAACTTAAACAAGCAACTTATTTCTTTAACGTGAAGAGTAATGCAGCTGATGAGTCGTTGCCTCTCTGTTCATTTGTTCTTATTGCAGACGAGCGCGCCGCAGAGGCCACTCAAGAGTAACAAATGACTCATTTTCATGGCTCTTTCCCTGTGGCACTATGGTTACAAACATTGATAATAATATATCATCTCAACAGAACTTGTAGCACTCACACGACAACAACAAACAAAGACAGACATCACTTTCTCCTTCATAACTCCAATCACGGCCCACGCGTGTCGACACATAATCAGACGGAATGGGCCTGCTGAGCACAGTGCTACACTGGTGCTATACCCCTGAAATAAAATGCTGTAAAGATATTCCATGAAAAGACACACACAAAAAAAAAACTAAATGAGACAAAGAAGATAAAAAGAAAACAAAAAAAACAACCACAAACGATCATGGAACGATCACAAATACAGGACAAATGATGCAAAATAGTCTCAAATGTGACCCAAAAGTGATGCCCAACAACTAAAGTGAGACAAAAAAAAAGAAAGACTTATATAGATATACTTTATTAATAGACTCAGGGTCCATTTAAAAAAGACAAACACACATACAAATTTAAAAAAGACAGTCATGCCAGTGTTTCCACATTGCTGATTGATATCTCACAGGACTCAGTCCAGGATTGGTTAACAGCATTAAAACACAGTTTTGTGTCATTCAGTCGACAGATGAATCTATAGCCTACATTAGTTTTCTCAACAGAACATGAAAAGTGTTTATACGCATTTGGCAGAATAACTCACTCGCACTTTGACATGACATATATGACAATATAGTCATCCAAAATAATGAGCATTAAATATAAATGACTTGTAACGGGTGCAAAGATAACCAGTGTGAGACTTAAAACAACTAGGATAAAACATTAAAGTTGGCACATAATACACAGAGGTGCAAATAACTAAATTGAAAAAAAGAAATATAAAGTCTAAAGAAGGTAAAATGATTGATACAAGACAGAATATTATTATCGTGTTAGAGGAAAGGACTATAAACAAATCCAAAATGCACACAAATAGAAAACGAAGAACTCCTAATTGTCTAGATGTGGTTGAGTGAATCTTTCAATCTGCCTGCGGCTCAAAAAATGAGAAGACAGACTGACACACAACGGATTGAAAATGACATTGCCAATGAATAAAACTGTCTTGCTGTTTTTAATTAAACAGTTTCTGAGGCAAACAGTTTCTTTCTTTCCACTGTTATAAAGAAACTATTGAGTCTCTTAAACTCTGTAACACTAGAGCAGATGTTTCAGCAATGTGTCGGCTGTAAAATGTATTTGTTTGTGTTTTCTTGCACCCAAAGTGGCTTTGTGTAAAAAAAAAAAAAAAACAGGGGAAAAAAGAGCTATTTAATTGTATTTACAGTCAAAGACGAGGGATCAGAGCGTCTGGATTATTGATATGTGGATATGTTTCCATGCATGTGTGAATGCAGCATCACATCACGCCCTGAGATATTTCAACACAACCATCGATCAGTTTCAGAAAACACCCAGATCAGATGATACCAGGCCGGGTTACAGGAAGAGAAGAACGTGCGCGAGTGTGTGTTTAAAGCGAGGACAAAGACAGCTGCGGGGAGCGTACACAGGCCGGCACCACCTCACTTCTTAGCTCAGATGAATGGAGAATGACGGCCAAAGCAACATGAAATCAAAAATTAAAACGATGAAGACGATGTTGTCTTCGTTGGGGAGAGATAAAGGAAGTTTTTTTGTTTTTTTTAAACCAACTCAAAACTCAATCATGAATGAGGGCAGATACTTAACCATCACACTGTGCAACTCTCTGGATGAAGGCCAAGCAGGAAGAAGAGGTTGGCAGCAATTAAAGACAAACACACACACACATAAGCCCGCACACACAAACACACACACACACACACACACACACACACACACACTGATCACAAAGCACCAAAAGCACAGAGCAGTGAGGCCCGTTCCATCTGTGATTCTTCAAAGAGTTTGGCTGATATTGATTTGGTGCCAAGGTTAGCAGCCCATTCAGGCAGAGTGGAGCTTTCAGGAGCAGCTGGAAGGAGCTGAGACCACAGCCGGAGACGGAGGCTGAGACCTTGAGCTGATACACACAGCAGCAATCCTCTGTTGGGGCTAACAGTGTCTCCGAGTACACCAACACAATCACAGACGCAGACAAAGACAAATAAACACGCCAACACATGGGCACACAGTCCCACACATGCATATATACATGCGCCCTCCCACTCACAGACGCACGAGTGTGCCGGGCTGAATGTAGAGTGGAAAAGAGGCCAAAAGAGTGTGAGAGAGGAGAGGCGTCCTGTGTGTGCGAGCGTGAGGGTGTTTGTTGTGGAGAGACATAGGATTAGTGGTGTTTTTGAGAAAGTGATTGAGGCTGATAAATTCAGCTCTCGTCCCTGACCGCGGGACCTCTGGGGTAGCGCTGGTAACGCCGGGCTGTGAAACACTTGCTGTTCTCCAAGGCTCGTCTGCAGCTTTGCTTTGTATGGGATGTGCCTTTTCACAACTTTAACATGCCGATCGAGCTCTGCCAAAAAGCCACTACGCTCCGGTCTTTGTG
This sequence comes from Cololabis saira, assembly GCF_033807715.1. NCBI lineage: Eukaryota > Metazoa > Chordata > Actinopteri > Beloniformes > Belonidae > Cololabis > Cololabis saira. The sequence continues at coordinate 45,259,648 of NC_084588.1, read as the reverse complement.
GGTTTACCTGCTGACATGCATGTATTCGATATCCTTATAGCTCTTATTACATGAACAGTGAGACCTTTTCCCCTCTGACCCTTTTTCAGAAAGCAAGTGGAGACGACAGAAACTCCTTTTGATAAAGTATAAAAACACGGGAATTATGACCCGAGCAGAGCGCTGCAAGAGCAAACTAAGTATGTAACAGTATGTTTTGACATCTGTAGATGAAACCCAAGCAAAAAGAAATCCGATAACGCAAAATCTATAAATGTGGAGGTTAATACATATATTTTATTACAAAACAAGAATGTGTTTGAGGTGTATGCAAAGCACTTTATTTGTAACATCACAACGGCAGACGGCTCTTAAACTTTAAACTAACAATTAAACATGACTCTCAGAGCATTTAGTTTTGACCAGTACTGGAGTTGAGGGGGGATGAGGGGGGATGGCATCCCCCCTGAAATAAAAACGGTCAAAATCATCCCCCCTGTAAAACTGCCATCCCCCCTTTCCATCCAACCCTTATGTAATTTCATCAATGAATGTGGTTTTACTGCTATTTCAACATTTAGAGTCATCACCAGAAAAATAACTTATTTGACAATTTTCACCTGTTTCAAGTAAATTTTCACTTGAAATAAGTAGAAAATCTGCCAGTGTTCCACTGGCAGATTTGTCTACTTATTTTAAGTGAAAATCTACTTTAAACAGGTGAAAATTGTTTTTTCCAGTGATGAGTCTTGTTTTAAGTGTAATGCGATTTTTTTTACTAGAATTAGACATTTTAACTAGAAATAAGACAAATATTCTTGTTAAGATTTGAGTTTTTGCAGTGATCCATGTTACTTATCCTGTGAAGGACAGAGTCATATTGATAAGTTCAGAAAACAGTTTTTTATTGTTGTGTTTTGATGTATTTGATGTAAGCCCAGTGGATATTTAAAGCTTACAGAAGGCTGCATTTAACTGCTGCTATGTCATTCCTGCAGTATTTCTGCAGGTGTTTTGGTCAGTGCTATTATTTGTAATATATTATATTATTTGTAATCAGCACAAATTATCTGTCCCCGTATGATAAAATCCACCATCCCCCCTGATTTTTTTTTACAACTCGAGTACTGGTTTTGACACATAATTTGTGATACAAATATGATATGATTTAATTAACTTTTAACTATTATTAAGAAAGTGAAATTGTATAAATTCACAGTAAATGTGTTCCTCAGAATCATTTGTGTAATTGAATGCACTAAAGTGCCTTCAGTGCATTCAGTTTTGCGGTACTGTGTATAATTTTAGTGTGTATAAATTTGAAAACCCATACACACACAAATGTACACATCCTTATATACAAACACACAAGGGTACTTTCACAAATGTTACATCCAAAGATGTACCTTTCACAAAAGGTACATTTTTGGATCTAAGACACAAGGCACTAAGTTCGTAGTTCCCCTATACAGTTGTTGAGGTGAAGCTGCTTGTTTGGTCCCTCGGGTGGTACCTCTCTCTTTTTCTCTTCAATCTATACTTTCTTTCGTCACCTCTGCCATTAAGCCCACTGCTGCTCTGCGAGCTACAGTTTAGTCGCTGCTGTTGTGTGACAGTAGCGCTGGAAATCTGTACACAGGTGAGATGACTGGACAAAGTTACCTTTGATGGCGGCTCTAAATGCTTTAAAATGCACTTTAAAACAAATAATTCATGCATGTACAACAAATCAAATATTGTGATGAATTTCACCAGGCAGCCTATTCTTGGTATCTTTCAATCGCTGAAAAATACAATAAAAGTTTATCTAGTATACCCAGTTGGGGGGAACATTACCAAGACAAAAAATGAAAAGTTCACACTCATTATGGAACACAAAAATATCAAAACTTATTTGATAGTAACATGACATCAGAGGTGTCAAGTAATGGAGTACAAATACTTTGTTACCTTACTTAAGTAGAAATCTTGGTTATCTATATTTCACTGGAGTAATTATTTTTCAGGCGACTTTTTACTTTTACTCCTTACATTTTCACGCAATTATCTGTACTTTTTACTCCTTACATTTTAAAAACAGCCTTGTTACTCTATTTCATTTCAGCCTTTAAAAAAAAACAATCCAGTTAAATTGCTCCATCCGGATAGAGTGAATTTGGTTGTGGTTGTTTCAGATGTTCTTGTCCAGTTTTGTTCTTACATCCGTTCCCTCAGATTCCTGCAACTAAACTTGGATGTACATTCCAATAAAGGTTAGGATAAATGATAACATGCCTCTGAAGTTTGACTTTTTGCACCATTACAATACTTATAGGCAACTAGTCATCATATCTGCTGCTCTCTGAAACACATGTTAATGCTCAATAGTCACATATATGGTTCTTTAATATATTTGCATTATACTAAGATGCATTCATTTTCAATGGCTTTTGTCCTTAATGGCTTTTTCCCCCTTACATTACTTTTACTTTTATACTTTAAGTAGTTTTGAAACCAGTACTTATATATATATAATAATTTTACTTGAGTAAAAAACTTGAGTTGAAACTTCAACTTCTACAGGAGTATTTTTAAACTCTAGTATCTATACTTCTACCTGAGTAATGAATGTGAATACTTTTGACACCTCTGCCCACTTTTAGCCAAAAATAAGATAAAATGTGTTGACATTTTAAATTGCAGGTTAAATTACTGCCAAAGACCGTTAATAAATGACTTGGCTACTCGAGTTCACTTTGTTTTACATTTCTAGGAACATAAGATGATGTTGAGGGAGCAGGCAGGCGTTCAGATTTCACATACACAAAAAATAAAACAGTATAAAAAAAATAAAAATCAGAAACCATCAGACTTTCCTGTAGCACCTTCAAATTACATTATTATTATATTATCACACTATTGTGTTTCAGTTTTTGTTTCGTTCCGGAAAAGTTTACTTTCACAAATATGAGTTTTTAGTATGACGGTCATAACACACACGTTTGTCCCGTCTTTGTGTACGCGAGCGTGCTCACACGCACACAGCACTGCCTCTGCCGTAATCATTCAGACTAATCCCCTCACAGACCCCTCATGTTGCTCTTTGAACGGAGTACAAAGCGTGTTCTGGGCTTAAAACAGCAGCACAAAGACACAAATAAAAAACCTGCTGAGACTTTTGACCTTTCAGCTGGGATTACAGTTTTCAAACAGCGTTCAAGGAATTCAGCTTTCACATCCACACAGTTTTTCAAGCAGTGTCCGTGCTCCCTTCATCACTGCTTGTTCACCAACTTAATAGCTCTCATTTTTCTTAAATACCACAAACATACCAGAGGGAATGTGTTATGGCTTAGGAACTTGAAACAATAACACTTTTCACCGTATATCTCCAAGAGTGTTGTGGTTCTTTCTATCATTATGTCAATTTACTCAATGTGCAGATGTCTGAAACGGCCGTACTTGATATGTTTTAATGTGTGCAGGTGAGGAAAGACCTAAAAAGAGGCAGGTTGACAACTGTGTCAAAGCAAATCATACTTTGATGAAACGTACTGTAAGTGAAGCAGGGCAGCAGGTAATGAAACACGCACAGGAAACAACCCAACAAAGACTGAAGGTCTGCAAGAATGACAACTTGAAAGGGAGGATTCGGGACAGCATGGAGACATGGGAAGGTTAACCCAGGCAGGAAACACGGACAAACTTAGGCCCCGTTTACACGGCGCAAAAACTGTGGCGTTTTCATGCGTTTTGGCCGCTCAAAGCTCAAAGTCACCAAAAACGATCATTTCTGAAAACTCCGGCCAAAGTGGAGATTTTCAAAAACTCAGTTTTCACGTTTGCTTGTAAACAGAGAGAAACAGAGATTTAGGCTTCAGAACGTCACATTATGCCACAGAAACGTCACCAGCGTCATTTGTGCGACCTGTGTTTACAATTTGTTTGGCCACCGTCAATATTTTCTTGTATTTTACCTGTTTTATATTCTAAAGTCACGCTTAAAACTAACTCCACTTCTCTGTCACTCCAAACGAAAGACTCTCGTTCCGTCTTGGAAGTAACTGGCAGTCAAGGCTGATTTATGGTTCCGCGTTACACCAACGCAGAGCCTACGCAGGGTACGCGGCGACGCGCACCGTACGTACATGTAGGCTACGCCGTCGATTTAACGCGGAACCATATTATTCCGGCTTCACACGTGTCATTTGTTGACGTTTTTTTCCAGGATTCTGATTGGCTAGCATGACTTTATCCTTCTCATTACACTGCCCCCTGTAGGTTTGGATGCTCATAGCACCTTAACAGCGTATGTATGCGGGTTCGTGTAAACGAGGATATTTTTCAAAATGTAGAGGGGGAAATATCCGTTTTTGTAAATACCCAGCTATGTGTAAACGTGGCCTTACAAGACCAGACAGATGCGTGACAACAAACATCTTCTCAGGACCGAATCATGGATCAGTCCTCACGTGAAACCAACAAGGGCCGAGCACAACACAAGTGAAAGGGGAGCCAAATCAGTTTCAGTTTCAGTTTATTTTTATTTGTTAGAGAGGGACAACGTACATTAAGAAACATTTTATAAAATAAAATGTAAATGTACCCAATTGTAGCCAAAAGGCTAGTTTACATTGGCAGTCTCCCTGCCAGAAATAATAGGCTAGTACCTAGTAAAAAAAGATTAAAACAGTACAAACACATCAGCAGTAACATATAACATATATAATTCAACCCTTACAATATACACAGTTCATCCCCACATCGATAGTATAAACATCAATGTTCACATCTTTGATTATCGATCAACCAATTCCTAAGATTATATTTGAAGACATTGTATGAAATGGACTCTCTAATGTTCTGTGGGATGTTATTCCACTCAGGTGCTGTTTTATAAGAAAACCAATTGCCCAAATGCGCTCTTTCTAAACGGGATTTTGCAGTCTCCTCTGGCTGTCCCTCTGGTAACTCTGGCTTCCCCTCCAGTAGCACCAGTTACAGAGGAGCGGAAATGGACTTGATTGCAGAGTGGGGGTGGTGCCAAGTTATTTCAAATTTTATACATTAGGCAGCAATCTGCACAAAAACAACCAAAGAACTAGAACTAGAATGAAACATGAATACATGAAAAAGAGAAAAAGACAGCATGTTTGGAAAAGGGAAACGCTACAAAAACAAGCAGAAGGTGATCAAACATAATGAAGACTTTAAGGAGCACATGTCAGTGCATGTGAGTAGCAGCCACGCAGGACAGAGGACACGAGTCTCCATAGTAACGCTTGGCAATAAGGGCCACAAAATGTCCTTAGTTACCTGGGAGCTAATGAGGAATGAATCAAGGACTGATTGCTAATTAACTGTCAGCTAATCAGCTCAAAAAGGAAGTATTTCTCTTTCTTCTTTTCTTACTTTAATGATGAAGTGATGGGGCAGCAGGTGAGCTGGTGGTTAGCAGTGAGGGAGCTGGTCTTTCTGTCAGGGGTTTACATGTTCTTCAGCTTAATTAGTGACTGGAAATTGTTGATAGGAGGGAGTGTGTGTGTGTGGTTGACATTTATTTTTTTAATTTATTTATTTGCACATAAAGAAAATATACAACCGCCAAAAATTCAGACAAACAGTATGTAGAAAAAAAAGGAAACAACAAAAAAGAAATACAATGTAACAGAAAAAAATGTGCAGGAGGAACCAAAAAAACCCAGAAGGGCTTGTCGAGTGGTTCCTCCTATAATGAAACAAACAATATCTACAGAGATATGTAAAACAACTAAGAAGAATACGCTAAATTACTAGAAAAACAGGAATCTGATGAGGATGTGCAGAGAAGTTCTGGAAATTAGTTGTGTAAACTTTGCTAAGCTGGGTTAGCAAAAAAGTTGTGATTTGTTTTTTGAAATGTTTTGTGCTCGAGCGTTCTCTAATATTGAGTGGTAAGGTGAACTCTGAACCTAACTGAAAATTGGGAAAAAGTAGACCTGAAAAGGGTGGGATGGAGATTGTTTGCAGACCTGGTATCATAACTTTTCTTTATATTAAGTGATAACATGTAGCCCCGTGGTGGACTGGACTCCTGTCCAGGGTTTTATCCCTGTCTTTCACCGTTCCAGCAGATCCCCGCGACCTTAAATAGATGTATGGATGAAAGGATGACTAATGGACACGTAATAATGAAATAACGACTCACTATTTGTGAATTTGTGAGTGTGATGCTCCACTTTACTCCAGGAGACACTGAAAGTGATGAACTAATGCAATAAAACACACACAGTTAAACTATGTGTGTCTCCATGACTTGGGTGATAAACAGTAATGTTTAATTAGCAGTGGAAGCAGTTTTTAAAATGTTATTCTGGGTCGACCTTTTACAGAGCTGATCTTGCACCACGGATGTGGACAGAGGTCATTAGTATTAACTTACTTTTATTTACCATACCATTCATCAATATAGGATAATTGAATCCGTTTTCTAGTATCTCATCCTGATCTAATAAATGGTCCGAATGCATAATTATTTGGAGAGAATCTATTTATAAATACTTTTTTTAAGTCACTCTAATTTGTTCCTCGGTTGTTTCAGTGATTAACTAATCATTGACTTACCATCAGCTATTCATTAATATTTGATATAAAGTGGTTAATAAGCAATTCATCTTCGACGATGCTGTCCAAGATTTACTCTTGAACTGGTTTCATTGATGTTGCTGAGTGACAGTGCTGTCAATATTTAGTTGAGAGAGACACCCGGGACAGGAATCCCAAGTGGGCTGGATTTTGGCGATAGTAGGGACAAGAGATGCCAAGCGGTAGATGACACGCCCTAAAAGTAGGCAAATATTCCTTAAAATTAAGTTGAAACTTATTCTTTTACATAGAAGTCCTTGGTGATGCTCTAAAAAGATCCAACTTAATTTTACTTTAGTTTTCTGTCCTTCAGATGCTGCTGCTTGAATTTTTGTTTCTTCACACAAGTTTTAATGAAATCAATTCAATAATGTGTACGTGCAAACTATAAAATAAAGTTTGGCAACACTTAAACTTACAAATACCTCAGAACAGGAGGTTAAGACGTTATGTAAATAATCTTCTCAGTTTCATTAGCTTTTAACAGTTGAACCCCTTGAAGCCCCAGCGGGATAAGGTGACGTCATATTAATAAATCAGGACAAAAAGGCATTTTTGTTGCCACCACACTGCACTGAAACACCGTGACATGCCCCGATCTTCCTCATCTCTTCAGAGTTAAGCATGGTTTCAGAGTTTCTGGAAAGAAAATCGTTTTAATTTGAAATAAAGTATTTCCTGTAGTTATTTGGTAGATCGCTCTCAAATA